>NW_022436944.1:47113522-47164485 GCF_009761245.1 Sapajus apella
ATATATATATATATATATATATATATATATATATATATATATATATTGTACTTTAGGTTCTGGGGTACATGGGCATTCTTAACAGCAACTGAATCAGAGTAATAGTACATGCTAAAGATTGTCTGCCAATGGTTCTGTAAACACATAAGCATAAAATCTGGTCCTAGAAAAAATTGGGGATGTTCTTCTCACCTCATCTACTTTGCCCCCACTCTGCTCTGAGAGGCCAGATGGAAAGAATTAGAAGCATACCTTGTTCAATTGCATTCATGTCATGTTCAAAGAAACAAAGAATTGAAAGGGATGAAAAATACAAAGATCCATTTGTCCTTGGAGCGAGCTGAAAATATTAACTTTGTTAGTCCTCATGACTGCTTTTGAAGCAAAGCACCAGGCAGCTTATGCAACTAGGCACAGTGAGAGAAAAATAATGCAATTATTTTAGTAGAATAATTTGTGCATAAAAGGAAATGTTCTTCCTTTTTAAAAAGTAAATAGACAATATTCTCTTAATAGTATATTGGTAGGTAAAAACAGTAATGATGGTACTGAGCAGAACAAAAAATTTTTCCACCCCAAACTCCTCAGGGCTGCTAAGTTATTCTCCCAATTTGAAGGCCTGCTAGGAAAGACAAGTTTCAATATCAAATGTGCTTGTATACCACATGAGCAAACAGGAAAAAGGAAAAATGCAGCACATTACAAATGCAATCTGTGTGAGCTCTGCTTCACAAGGATGTGAAAAATTAAAATGAGAAGATTTTAAAACAAAAGAAAGAAGATATATATGACTGGAGATAATATATAGTTTAAGAATGATTATAATAAACTAATAAACGTTTCTGTTAAGAGTTGTCTTCTATTTCAAAGGCTCTATCAAATTACTAAAGATTGGCTCTGAGCCTGATCTTTTGCTGAGTCATAAATGATCATTAAGAACACTTTTGCCTTCATGTGTCCCTTGCATCATTGCTTTAAGAAAACAGGAAACTAAGAAAATAGGAAATTTGAGTTTGTTCCCTAATTCTTTCAGAACTTAATTTCATAATGCTAAAAATCCAAAGCAAATTAAATATGCAATTGCATATGATTGATTTCAGTTTTATGTCAAATTTTCTAAAGATAAAACTTTATTTGGAATGTAAACCCAGACAATGAGGAGTCTTAAATAACTTTAAATGAAAATAAATTTGTTGAATGCACCCTGCAATCTTATTTATTGTCAGATATAAAATTGAATTGTCAGCTCTAACTTATTATGTCATCTTAGTATTTTAAATTAAAAGCAGCCTCAAATTAAGAAGCTCTTTCCGTCAGCAAAGCCTTTACTGACACTGGTCTCTAAAATGCATTATCCATTTTGCTTACTATTTGAGAGTTATTGATTGTTCAGGTCTCAGATTACATGTCCTTTCTTCAGAGAAACTTTTCCCAAATTCCCAGAGTAAGACAGGTCCTTCTGTAATCTCTCATTGCCCCTCTTCATCACATTTATCACAATTTGCTTTATATAATTCATTCTGTAAATAATATATTATTATTAATAATAATACATAATTTTATTGAGTGCTTACCACTTGCTGGGTACTGTAAGTGCGTCAGAAGCATTATCTTATTTAAGCTTTAAAACAAGCCCATGAAGTAATTACTATTGCTACACACACATCACAGATGAGAAAATTGGGCCTCGGGAAAGTTAAATTGAATGGAAGAGGGGGAATTAGAATCCAGTTGACTCCAGAACCTGGTAATAGTCTAAACCTTTGCACTCTAATTTTTTTATCTGACTCCCCTACTAGCATGTTAACCCCAAGGGGCCAGTGTCTATTAGTTTCAGAAGAGATTTGCAATCCTGTTTGCCCAGAATCACAAAATCAGAGCAGTATCTCTGTACCTTGTTCTTTGTGCTACCCCTCCCTCGCCCTTTGTGGCACTCAAAAACCTACTAAAAGGAGAAATTAAATGAGCAAATATGGTACTTTTGTCTTGACACCTCTGAAGACTGTCAATTTTTAAGGTACTTTCCCAAAAATGACAGAAAACAGAAACAAATCATAGAGGTGAGCAGTTTAAATATATTTGTCTGGATTCATTAGCAACAGGGTATGATCCAGTATTTGTGGAGGTCAAATGATTTAAAGACAGGTCTGTCTCAACTCCCATATTAGTAACGGTGATTGCCAAAACTGCCCAGGTGTTTACCTCTCACCAAACCCTTTGCTGAGTGATTCGCATGTTACTTTGTGTAATCATCACATCCACCTAATGAGACGGTACTATTATGATTCTCACTCTACTCGATGAGAAAACAGGGATGCAGGAATAATGGTCAAATCTCTCTTTGTTTTTGTAAATTTTATTTCTTTTTTTTTGGTTGGGGAGGGCAATTTTTCTTTTCTTTTTTTTTTCTTTCTTTTTTTTTTTTTTGATGAAGGTTTGCTCTTGTTGCCCAGGCTGGAGTGCATTGGCATGATCTTGGCTCACCACAACCTCTGCCTACTGGTTGAAGCAATTCTCCTGACTTAGCCTCCCAAGTAGCTCCGATTACAGGCATGCAGCAGCACAACTGGCTACTTTTGTATTTTTTAGTAGAGATGGGGTTTCTCCATGTTGGTCAGGACTCCCAACTTCAGGTGATCCACCCACCTCAGCCTCCCAAAGTGCTGGAATTACAGGCGTGAGCCACTGCACCTGGCCTTTATTTTTATTTATTTATTTATCTATTTATTTATTTATTGAGATGGAGTTTTGCTCTTGTCGTCAGTGTAATGGCTCAATCTTGGCTCACTGCAACCACCACCTCCCAGGTTCAGGTGATTCTCCTGCCTCAGCTACTCGTCCTCCCAAGTAGCTGAGATTACAGGCACACACCACCATGTCTGGCTAATTTTTGCAGTTTTAGTAGAGACGGGGTTTCACCATGTTGGCCGGGCTGGTCTCAAACTTCTGACCTCAGGTCATCCGCCTGCCTCAGCCTCCCAAAGTGCTGGGATTACAGGTGTGAGCCACCATGCCTGGCCTCAAATCACTTTTTAGAGTCTGCAGTTTACAGGTAGGCCTGTCTTCAGAGCCTGAGGCTCGTAAGACTGTAGGTCTCAGCTTCACTGTTGTTGTATAGAAATGCTAGTGATTTTTTGCACATTGATTTTGTATCCTACAATTTTCCTGAAGTTGTTCATCAACTTAAGGAGCTTCTGAGCCAAGACTATGGGGTTTTCTAGATAGAGGATCACGTCATCTGTAAACAGGGATAGTTTGACTTCCTCTCTTCCTATTTGGATGCCCTTTCTTTCCCTTGCCTGACTGCTTTGACCAGTACTTTCAATACTATATTGAAGTATTATTAATCTTGTGCTGATTTTCAAGGGAAACGCTTCCAGCCCTTGACCATTCAGTATAATGTCGGCTGTGGGTCAAGCCAAGAGCCAAATCAGGAATGCAATCCCATTCACAATTGCCACAAAAAGAATAAAATACCTAGGAATACAGCTAAAAAGGGAAGTAAAGAGCTTTACAAAGAGAACTAGAAAACACTGCTCAAAGAAATCAGAGATGATGCAAACAAATGGAAAAATATCCCATGCTCACAGACAGGAAAAATCAATATCATTAAAATGACAATACTGCCCAAAGCAGTATTCAATAGGGTCAATGCTTTTCTTATCAAACTACCAATGACATTCTTCACAGAATTAAAAAAAAAAATTAATTTACATGGAACCAAAGAAGAGCCTGAATAGCCAAAGCAATCCTAAGCAAAAAGAATAAAGCTGAAGTCATCACGCTACCTGACTTCAAACCATACTACAGGGCTACAGTAACCAAAAGAGCATGGTATTGATACAAAAACAGACACATAGACCAATGGAACAGAATAGAGAACCCAGAAATAAGCCTGCATACCTTCAACAAACATGACAAAACAAGCAATAGGGAAAGGATTCCCTATGTTATAAATGGTGCTGGGATAACTGACTAGCCGTATGCAGAAAACTGAAACTGAACCCTTTACAAAAATCTGAACTGAACCCCATATACAAAACCCGACTCAAGACAGATTAAAGACCTAAATGTGAAATCCAAAACTATAAAAACCCTGGAAGACAACCTAGGCAATACCATTCAGACATAGGCACAGGCAAAAATTTCATGACAAAGACACCAAAAGCAAAAATTGACAAGTGAGATTTAATTAAACTAAAGAGTTTCTGCACACCAAAGGATGCTATCAACAGAGTAAACAGACAACCTACAGAACAGAAGAAAATTTTTGCAAACCATGCACCTGACAAATGTCTAATAGCCAGCATCCATAAGGAACTTAAGCAAATTTACAAGAGAAAACAACCCCATTAAAAAGTGGGCAAAGAACTTGGACAGACTCTTTACAAAAGAAGACAGGCAGCCAACAAACATGAAATAAAGCTCAACATTACTGATCATTAGAGAAATGCAAATCAAAACCACAGTGAGATACCATTTTATACCCGTTAGAATGGCTATTGTTAAAAAGTCAAAAAATAACAGATGCTGGAGAGGTTGCAGTGAAAAAGGAACATGTATGCACTGTTGGTGGGAGTGTAAATTAGTTCTACCATTGTGGAAAACGATGTGTAGTGATTCCCCAAAGACATAAAACTAGAACTACCATTCAACCCAGCAATCCCATTTCTGGGTATACAACTAAAGAATATAAATCATTCTATCATAAAAACACATACACACATATGTTCATTGGAGCACTATTCACAATAGCAAAGGCATGGAATCAACCTAAATGCCCATCAATTCTAGACTAAATAAGGAAAATATGGTATATATGCACCACAGAACACTATGCAGCCATGAAAAGGAAAGAGATCATGCCTTTGGTAGGAACATGGTTGAAGCTAGAGCCCATTAGCCTTAGCAAACTAATACAGGAACAGAAAATCAAATACTGCATGTTTTCACTTATAAGTGGGAGCTAAATGATGAGAACACCTGGACCCATAAAGGGGAACAACAGACAATGGGATTTATTGGAGGGTGGAGAGTGGGAGGAAGGAGAGCATCAGGAAAAATAACTAATGGCTACTAAGCTTAATACCTGGGTGATGAAACATGCTACTTAACAAACCCCCGTAACACAAGTTTACCTATAAAACAAACGTGCACGTGTACCTCTGAAATTAAAAGTTAAAAAAAAAATCAATTTAAAAAAAGACAGTAGATCAGTATTGTGCCAAAGAAAGAAAGGCTTAGATATCATCCTACAAAAACAGGTGAGGAGTAATATTAGCACAAACAATTGGCTAGAAGGAGAAATCAAGGGAAAGGGGTATCATCCCAATAAAACATCCATTGTATTTCATCAGAGATGGAGCTAAGGGCTAGCACAGATACCAACCCAAGTCTTAAAAGACTCAGGAAGGGGGATGGAAAATGATTCTATCTGGGGTGACTCCAGGATTTCTACAATCCAAACTACTGAGGATTTGGCTCAGTTTGGTGGGATGGAGAAATAATCCTGGGCCAGCTTAAGTATCCAAGACGGTTCTTAATGGATGATAGATATCTAAGCCTTTCTTTCTTTGGCACAATACTGATCTACTGTCTTTTTTTAAATTGATTTTTTTTTTAACTTTTAATTTCAGAGGTACACGTGCACGTTTGTACCCAAGATGGTCCAGAAACAGTCGTCAGCCAGATAAACGAGTCATTTATTCAACCAAGCATACTTATTAAGGGTCTACTCTCTGCCAGCCACTGCTTTGGGCAATAAAAGCTGCCAACTAAACTAAGTCCCTGCTCCTGAGTTTGCATTTTGATGAGGAAGAGACAGACAACAAAAAGTACGTATGCAGATGTATAATACGTCAGGGATGATGGGTGCTGTGCGCTTTATAAAGCAGGCAAGGAGGCTACAGCGTACTGTGGGGTGGTGGGGCCATTTTAGCAGAGTCCCAGAGGAAGTGGGGGCCAGTGTTACACATATATCTGAGGAAAAGAGAGTTCTCGGAAACCATGAAAGCAAGGGCAAAGGTCTAGAAGAGGGTGCAGGCCAGGACCAGTGGGAAGCACCATGTGGCTGGAGCAGAGAAAACAGGAGGAGAAGTGGGAGGGAGCATAGGTGACAGGCCAGTAGGGATTGGCCAGAACTCTGGAAGTGCGTCTAGCTAATGACTTTCATTAAATTCCTGCTATAGTGACAGCTGGAGCTTCTGATTCTCTTTGAAAAATTATGATAAATCACGTTATCAATTTAATGTGAAAAAGTACCTGTAACTTTATCATCTAACATGGCTTTTTGTTTTATGTGTTCTTGTCTGGCCTTTTTCCAATTTGTTGCATATTTTTGTGGGATTCGTCATGGTTACAAACAGCTTCACATCATATTTGTCTTACCTGCAAACATAACGTGTCTGACAAGTTGTTAAAACACTTCCCAATAATCGTTCTAGTGGTTGCATAATAACGGAGGCACCACTTCCTCTTGGACACTTAAGTGGCTTCCAAATAGTTATGTAACTGATGATGCACAAACATCTTTCTAGGTTTGGATTATTTGGGGACCCTTCCTCTTCATGAACCTTTATCCATAAATAGTGATTTATTATAGACATGAGGTATTTCTTGATTGTCCCTCTATGTCTGAAGCTGCAATACTAATTACCTGCTGATGGTGTCTGTTACTTTTTCAGAGTAGATACCTTCTGGCACTGGTTCATATACCGCCTCCACTATCTGCAAAACAAACAGACTACAGTGATGGAAGCAAAGGGGCCACGGATGTCTTTGAAGAATTAATTCTTGGCTATAACCTGAGAGTTACTAATTAAGCAGTATAGCTTCAAACATAAATTTTTGTCAGAAATAAAAACATCCTGACCAAATAAAACGTTTGCATTAATTAAACAGTCCTTGAACATAGAATTGTACTCTCCAAGCTGAGTTAAAATTAACCTTAGATTCATAATAAAATGATGTATGGGATAATATAAGGTGCTGAATCATGAGTAGTCACAATTAAAAATAAGAAACCAGGCTGGCTGCAGTGGCTCACACCTGTAATCTCAGCACTTTGGGAGGCCGAGGTGGGTGGATCTCTTGAGGTAAGGAGTTGAGACTAGCCTGGTCAACATGGTGAAACCACATCTCCACTAAACATAGAAAATAGCCGGGCATGGTGGCTCACACCTGTAATCTCAGCGACTCGGGAGGCTGAGGCAGGAGAATCACTTAAACCCAAGAGGCAGAGGTTGCAGTGAGCTGACATTGCACCACTTCACTCCAGCCTAGGCGACAGAGCGAGACTCTGTCTCTAAATAAGTAAATAAATAACCAAAAGTGATTTGATATACTTTTAAAAATAATTTTGTATTATAAATAAAGACAATTATAGAGGGAAATATGCAATTACATGAGATATATGCCTAGAAGAAAGCAGAAAAAATAAACTGGATCATATAGTTAATAAAACAATTCTTGCTTTTAATGGACAGTTATATAAAACCACAAAGGTCTGTTTAATAAGAAAAGGAATCGTATTTTTAGCTACCAGAGACCCTTTTTGTCTCCCATCGTTGCTTACTTTTGTAGCTAAGGAGAGCATGTTGGTGCTGTAGAAGGGGGGATTCAAAGTCGCCATCTGATAAAGGATGCAGCCTGCTGCCCAGACATCAGCCTTCTCTCCATACGGCTCACTCTTCAGTACCTCGGGGCTGACATAAAATAAGGGCATTAATACATACCAAGGAAGGAAGAATCCACTCAGAAAGAAGATGCAATGTTCAAGCTTTATTGGAGTTATTTTTTAAGTACCTGAAATGCTGAATCACTATTTCAAGAAAGGATATCAAAAAGTGTGTTTGAAATTTCCCAGCCTCAGATGAACCAGGAAGCAAGTCAAGCAGTTCCAGTTAAGCACTAGATAGCAATCACCCATATAAATATCACCTGGTATGCGTCCAAGGGTGTGTTTATTTCCAGAAACAGGAATCCCACTGTGGTAGATGCCGTTGCTGGCCCCAGTTCTTTGCTACTCTGGGAGCTTCTGTACATCCCACCCTTGCTGTAGCCTCCTCTGGGCAGTGCTCCTCATCCACTTCTGCCTTTGGTTTTAACTGTGTTTTCTTGCTTTGACCAATGGAATGTGGAAGTGACAATGAGCCTGATTAGCGCCTCAGTCTGAACAGGTACTGAGGGCTTCCATTTATCCTTCTAGGAGCTTCGGTCCACTACCAAGGGAAGAATGTGTCCCAGGTAGCTTCCACCCCTGCAGCCTGGGCCCAGTGTAGGACACACAGAACCAGTCCGCCCCAGACAACCCATAGGCCAACAGCCTGCAGGAGAACCAGCCTAGCAGGCTTGCATTCCTGTGATTCTGAGGTTGAATGCCACTGAGACTTTGTGGTGATTGATGACAAGACATTAATTTGGAAACAATTGAGTGATAGAGCCTTCCCATTTCCTACTGAGCTCCAGCATATTTAAATACACTGTGGGAAATGACAATATCTACCATGTTCCCTGCTTCTGGAATTGCCACGCAATTTAAACAACATTCAAATAAATAATGTGCAAGGGTTCATGAGTTGATTTTTGTTTTTTGTTTTTGAGATGAAGTCTCGCTGTCATCAGGCTGGAGTGTAGTGGTGCGATCTCGGCTCACTGCAACCTCCAACTTCCTGCTTCAAGTGATTCTCCTGCCTCAGCTTCCTGAAGAGCTGTGATTACAGGCACGCGCCACCACACCCAGCTAATTTTTGTATTTTTAGTAGAGACGGGGTTTCACCATGTTAGCCAGGATGGTCTTGAACTCCTGATCTTGTGATCTGCCCACCTTGGCCTCCCAAAGGGCTGCAATTGCAGGCATGAGCCAAGTTTATTTTTTAATTTAATTGGGTTTAATTTGATTTATGTGGAGGCAAGTGTAGTTCCCTTGGACATTTTGTACTAATAGAAGTTTCCTCTATCATATTTATACACTAAAAATACAGTAAAGTACTCAACACACACACACACACACACACACACACACACACACAATTAAGTAGCTTGCTAATTCAGCTCATAATAGGTACTTAGGTCTGTGCTCAGTACTCTAATGGAGTAAAGATTAATATAGTTAGCTTTGACAGTAGGTGAAGGTATAAAGAAATTTATAAATTGGCATCAACACCATCAGGGGAAGTATAAATCAGTTTTGACTTAAAAAGAATTAACAAATTGCTGTTTTTGAGAAGAAGAAGGATTCCTAGTTTAAGATTTACAGTATGTATTTGCAGAGAAAAGTATGATTTCTAGGACTCTCAGTTAAGTATTTTCATATTCAGTGATTTACATTTCAATAATATGGCAATGGGGGAGTTGGGGCTGAGATTTCCATAGGGCTCTGCAGTTCTGAGTAGACAGAAAGTATTCCCTGCTGTCTCCTAATCAATTGCTCACATTAAAAAATTAAAATTAAAATTTTTAAAAAAAGGCTTAACAAGAAAAAAATATGCTCAACCCAGAAAATGCCTTTGGCTCTCTACAGACAAATTTGTCATATTCTCATATATTTCGATCTCAGAAGATTCGCTTCCTATTTCCAAAAGATCACGAAGCACAAGCTGTGAGTGTTCCACCCATACCCTTTCAAATCCCTTTTGCATTTCCTATCTTTGGCGTGTTTCACTCCCCACAGCCAGCACCCACACCTGTTTGGAGGACAGCATTCCATTTATTCCTCAAAAGATAAATGTTCAACGTCTCTTTCATAAGGGCACTAATCCCATTGGTGAGGGCAGAGCCCTTGTGACCTAATCAGCTACCACAGGTCACACTTCCTAACAACACCACATTGCAGATTAGGATTTCAATATAAGAATTTTGGAGAGACACAAGCATTCAGTCTGTAGCAGACTTTCCTCTTGAAACACTGCTAAGTTTTTCACTCATCCAGTAAATATGACTAAGCACCTCCAAGGTACTAGTCACTCTTCTAGCTGCTTGGAATATACCAACAAAGACATCTGCCCTCATGGGGCTTACCTTCTGGTAAGGGACAGGGGGCAGAAAAGATATAAAATAAAACACAAGAAAATAACTTAAAAGTAAGTGATGTCATATTTTGATAAATGAAAAATGCTATAGGAAAATAAACTTGACTGGAGTAAAGGAGGTCTGGAGAGGAGGTAAGGCGGCAAGTCGCAATATTAGAAAGAGTGGTTCCTTCCTCCGCCTCAGATTATTTCTCAAAATAATAATAATAATAATAACCATTCAGTGGCTTCTTCCTTCATTCACTGCATCCCAGGGAATCTTTCTGACGTCATGATTCCATGTTTCCAGGACATCTGCTGGCTTCAGATTTGCCCCTAATTCCTGGTGAGTCCAGCATTACCACATTAGCAGTGAAATTTATCCTCCAAATGCTAACTCTTTTGTCAAAAGATAAGATTATAATATTTGACAACTAAGAGTTTATAAGAACTACCTTATTTTCACCACTAATGAGCTCAAAAAAATACTACTACTAATAATGACCCTTCAGGGGCTTCCTTCTTCATTCCCTCATTCACCTTCTCTTCATACTTTACTCTCTCCTTGGATGCTTTCACTCATATCCAAGGCTTCCACTGAAACCATATGCTGGTAACCCTCAGACCTAATTTCCGTTTCTCACGCCCCTCAGTTTCACACAGAGATAAGGGCTCTGTTACAGATCACTGACTAAACTAGGGTTAAAGCATTGGACTGTAAACAATTTGCCTATTTTATAAATTACAACGGAGAACTCATCCCAAGTCAACAATGCTTACTTTCTTGAATTTCAAGCACTGTTCCCGAGGTGTACAAAACGAGCCTGCAGGACAAAGGCCTGAGCATCTGCAACAGGAAGATAGCTCCCTGGGAGGCATCTCAAAGCCCCACGCCTGTGACTGTCTTGGCCCCCACATTACCTCCTGAGGCAAACATTTCCATTTATTTTTCTACTTCCAGCTCTGCTGCCATTTGCACTTCAAACCTAGTCACTCCAAGCAATCCTTTTAAATATGTGTGTGTGCTATGGGAGCTTCTTCTTAAACTGCAAGACTCAGGGGTGACTACTCTGCATCCCAGGGAACCTTTCTGACGTCAAGATTCCATGTTTCCAGGACATCTGCTGATTTCAGATTTGCCCCTAATTCCTGGGGAGTCGAACATTACCACATTAGCAGTTAAATTTAGCCTTCAAATGTGAGCTCTTTCCTCAAAAGATAAGATTATATCATTTGTCAACTAAGAGTTTGTAAGAGCTAGCTTATTTTCCACTAATGAACTAAAAGAAATACTAGGGTACAAGTATGAGAAATTGAAGAAGAAATTAAAACCTTAACAGAAATTGAAAAACTATCACTGAAGAAGTAACTCATTGACAATATAATGATATAGAATCTTGGAAACAGTGACATTTAGAGATGTCATAAAAGAAAATGTTCCCTTAACAAGTGTTATAAATACTAATAAAAAAATTCTTGAGGAGTTTGGAACACAGTGAGGGCTAAATTGTTTGAAGACAAGTTTATTTTATTGAATTAATTTATCCAATAATATTTGCTTCACTAGGTAAAGATAGAAAAGGGATTTTTGCATCCCACTGCAATATGTTAATTCTGAGTCTATTAAAAAGTACTTTTAGTTCTCAGGTATTGGCTATCACACCTTCATCTCCCCAGAGTACCTTAAATATAGAAAGAGAACGAACTTATCACGGTTACTGAAAAAAGAACATAAACCTTCTGTCTGAAAGTTAAAGATCCACTATTTATTTGTGCACTCAAGGAGGAAAAAGTCCATCTGAACTCATGAGGATAAAATTCTGGCCTGAGGTGACATAATTAAGTCTATGTGCCAATAAATACCATTTATTTAGACTGAAAATCAAATGATGCTCTAATTATAAATCATTGTACAGCATGTAGCAATATAGAATGGATAAAATGCATGTGTGTGTATGTGTGTGTGTGTACGTGTGTATCTTTTTGTGTATGCATGTGTTTGTGGATGTCTGTGTGTTTGTATGTGCATGTGAATGTTTGTGCGCACGTCCATGGATATTTATGGTTGCTGAAGGTAGGTAAACTGTTGCTGAGAAATGGCTCAAAAAACCATCACTATGGAAGGATAGGAGTTAATGAGAACTAATGAGGATGCAGAAACTTGGAAAAACCCTAGGGAAATAAACCGCAGTGCATTTTCTGGAAAGAGTGAGCAACGTAATATTCAGATATATGGTGAGATAAGGAGAGCTTAGCAGAAAAGATGCTATGCAGAATCATGAATGTGGAGAGAACCGTCTATGTCCTGATGAGGCCCTACTTATTATAAGCACTTAATAGCAATAGCATTGATAAAATGTAATCTGGTCCCACTAGAGCTCCAAAAGTTCAAGAGCACCCTGATCAGCCTTATGGCATTCTCCACTATGGAGGAGTGAAGGGATTGACCTGGAGAAGAGACTGGAAGCCTAGGCAAGCCCACTAATGCAGCGATCAGGGAAATGAGAAGATGAAAGTCATAGGACTGAAGAATGGATTGGATACGGGGTGGAGAAAAACAGAAAGGAAATATGATCCCCTCCTCCCTTAGACTCCCAAGTTTTTGGTTCTGTTGACTAAATGGGTATAAGAGTAATTCACACTGATACAGGGGGAGCAGATGTGTAGGAATATATTAATTCATGTCTCCAAGATCCACATTTGGGGATATTCAATGGGCAACAGCATTCCAGATGTGAAGAGTCTCTCAAGACCTTATCCCCAGAGCATGGGCTGTCTATAAGCCTGGCATCACGGAAATGTTCTCAGCTCATAGATGACTACTGCCATTAAGCAGTTAGTTAAAAAGATTTGATACCTAAACAGCTTTGACTTTTCTGAACACAAACCTCTTACAGAGAGACAAGAGAATTAATGACACGTTCAAGAGCTGTGGAATAATATCCCATGCCACTAAAAGAAATTGGCACACCTTTAACACAGATTTGAGAGCCTGCCCGCTCCTGAACTGCATCTAGCATTGATAGCTTTATCTGCTAAAAACAGAGGACAGCCAGTTAAATTTGAATTACTTTAAAAAATGCAATAGTTGAAAAATATGCTAAAAAATACAGTAAATGAGACATAAACTAAGATGTTCATTGGTGTTTATTCAAAATTCAAATTTCATTGGGCACCCTGTATTTCATCTGGCAATCCTAAATTGCAGTATTATTCGTGTACTCTCCTTTGTTAGTGCTTAAGTCACATTTCTTCTAGAAAGGCACAGAAAGAGCTATTTAAACACTATGGTTTTCTGCACTTACATTACAAAAATAGCAAAGTGGGGTGTTTATATGAGGCATTTGGGACACTTCTGTAAATGCTTTCTATTTCTCTCATGTTGCATGAAGCTGTGTGTTAACATGCGTTAACCATCAACGAAATCAATGATTTAAAAGCTCTTTAAAATATAAGCAGCACCTTAAAGTACAAAACACATTTGAATATATGAAATGTTAAATTCAGGCCTAGATTTTACATTTTTACCAAATGTCTCTGTATACTTTAAGTTAAATAATAAACAAACTGGAGTAGAAGCCATCAGAATAGCCTCATTAGCCCCATAGCAAAGATGGGCCATGACTGATTTCTTCTTTTTTTTACACAGAGTTAGTTTCACTCTTGTTGCCCAGGCTGGAGTGCAATACTGCAATCTTGGCTCACCGTGACATCCGCCTCTTGGGTTCAAGCAATTCTCCTACCTCAGGCCTCACGAATAGCTGGGATTACAGGCATGCGCCACCATGCCCAGCTAATTTTTCGTATATTTGGTAGAGACGGGGTTTCGCCATGTTGGTCAAGCTGATCTCGAACTGCCAATCTCAGGTGATCCACCCACCTCAGCCTCCCAAAATGCGGGGATTACAGGCGTAAGCCACCACTCCTACTGTCCATGACTGGTTTCTAGATGTCAAACCCTCTTAGTAGGTCATCTAGCTCCTGTGGATTGTGTGTAAGGACATGCATGTGAACAAAACCAGAATATCTCACCCCAAAAAAATACTTCTTTGGCATATTTCCATATAGCTATTCAAAGGGACTGCAAACCACAGAAATCATCTTGAAAATCTGTCTTTTGTAGAGTGTATTTGCATCCGTTGAGAAAATCTGCCTTCGTGAAATAAACAGCCAGGCTTTCTCTGAGCCCACCCCCACCACACTCCCATCCAAATCTCAAAAGATTAACTCTCAGGAATGAGAAGGAGAGTATGACACCTCTGAAAGTCTGACAAAGACATGTTACCACAGGCCGCCATCTATTCTTCCTAAGAACTGCTACCTCTGAAGTTTCATCTGTATCTTAGTCTGTTTTCTGTTGCTTATAACAGAATACCCAAAACTAGGCAATTTATAAAGAAATGGCACTTATTTCTTACAGTTCTGGAAGCTGAAATTCCAAGGATGAGTGGCTGCATCTGGTGAGTGCCTTCTTGCTGCTGAGGACTTTCTACAGAGCCCTGAGGCAGCACAAGGCAGTACAAGACAGCACACGGCAAAGGGACTGAGAGTGTTCACAGGGCTCTCTCTCTTTTTATAAACCTCTAGTCCCATTCTCATAATAACTCATTAATTTGGATCCTTATGACCCACTGGAGCATAAGGGCTTTTCTCTCATTATCCAGTGATCTCTTAAAGGTCCCATCTCCTAATACTGCCACATTGGGAATCAAGTTTTGCTTTTGGTTTTGTTTCTGTTTTGAGGCAAAGTCTCACTCTGTCTCCAGGCTGGAGTGCAGTGGCATGATCTCGGCTCACTGCAACCTCCACCTCCTGGGTTCAAGTGATTCTCCTGCCTCAGCCTCCCAAGTAGCTGGGACTACAGGCATGTGTCACCACAACCGGCTTATTTTGTATTTTTAGTAGAGACTGGGTTTCACCATGTTGGCCAGGATGGTCTCGATCTCTTGATCTTGTGATCTGCCTTCCTCGGCCTCCCAAAGTGTTGGGATTACAGGTATGAGCTATCATTCCTGGCCAGGAATCAAATTTTAACATGAATTTTGGAGGGAACAAACATTCAAACGATAGCAATCTGTGTAAGAAGACTGCCTTCACTAGCCAGGCCTTTTCTTGTCCTTCCCTCCCATAATGTGTCTTGCCACAATCCAAGCCCCTGTTCCTTCTGTAACTCCAGGATGGTATAAACCTTCAGTCATCTGGCCTTTTCTGAGTTTTCATATTTTATATTATTCTCATATACACATGTGCAAGTAATAATTTGTATACCTTTCTCCTATTAATCTATTCTGCATTTGTTTTATAGACTCAAATTATCAAAACTTCAGAAGAGTGAGGAAGGAGGAAGTTATCTTTATCCCTATACATGATTCAGACCCCTAACTAACATTTTATGAACCAGAGTGACAAGATGCTCTACTTGGAAGAGTTACCAGTGAACTTTTTATGAATGAGTGGTAGACGTCTGCTGCAACTAAAACCAATCCATTATTTGACAGATTAATGCAATATTTCTTCAACTGAGGGAAAAAATTTATATATAATATATATAAAATTCATAACAGTAAAAAGCAGAAGAGACTGACACTGCATTATGCAAACCAGGACCTGGGATTACCAGTGTAGCTGTTGACCTGCCTTTAATTAGTTTCTTGCTTTTACTCCAAAATGATGAGTCAAATTAGACTCAATTTTCATCTCCCCACTAGGATCAGTGGACATTGACCAAATGACACAACTGATTTCAGATCATTTTATGAGACACTGCAATTTATGTAGAATCTGTTCATGAGATAACAAATGTGCAAGTGCCATGAAAAATACTAAGTACTATACAAATGCAAAGTGGCATTAGTATTATATAGAGACATCTGTCACATTTCATGGGCACTGTGACAATAAGTGAGCTAGAAAAAAACAGGCAGCAGAATAAATATGGTAGTGAAGAAGGGACTGTCATATTTCTGAATTCTGAAGAGTTCTGAGTGGACAACCAAATAGTTGACCTTTAGTCTATTGAAGTCAAAGTCCGATAGGCCAAGAACTTTTAATATTATAGGTAAAAATGTGGGTAGTGGTGAAAGGGGTGCCAGGCTGTTCTTTCCATTAGACCCAGTTTGGTAAAAGTTTGTATGATCTCAAAACACGAGTGGCAGCCTACTCTCACCCTGTCCCACCCATGTTGGCCCCTATCCTGATCTTTGCCCTTCGTTCACGGAAGCCGCTATCTGGCATGTTCACCCCTTCCTCTCCAAGCAATACCACCCTTTCACACCAAGATCGAGTTCTACCGATTGGGTGAAACCTTCTCTTACTATGCAAGTTCAAACATATAGTCTGACCACAAATTTTAAAAGCACCTATAGCCTGTATTATTCCCCAAATAGTCATTCTTTGTTTTATCCAACAAATATGTACTGAGCAACTACTACGTGCCACGAGCACACAGAACACAGGAGCAAACAAAACACACACACAAAATCCCTGGCCTCGTGGAGTTTACATTCTAGTAAAGGAGACAGCCAATACGCTAATTAATTAATTGATTGATTTAAAATTTATTAGATGTCATGAAGAAAATAGACTATTTTTTAAAATAACATTTATCTCATGAATTGACATTTAACTGTTCTGTGGCCTCAATAGGCTGTTTGACTTTGGAAATGGGGTTGGGTGGGTATTAATTTCCTCACATCTGTAAGACAGAGAGATAATTTGTAATATCTATTCCTGTTCCAAATGCTATGCCCATCATCCAAAGACTGAAAATATTTTAATGACAGATATGCACACAGTTTTAAGATAAAGATTACATTTGGTTTTCAGTGTGGTTTAATCCCTGAGGATAGAGTCAACAACATTTTCCAAATTAAAATTTGTTGTATCAAAACAAATGCATGAACATGTAAATAATTTTTGATTATTGCTTTGGTACAGTATTGAAATCTGTGTTTTAAGATTTTTAAGCAAAATAAGACATTTTTATTTTAACAGATAGCTAATGCATATTTCAAAGTCACTTTTAAGAATTAGAGATGTCTTAACCTGAATCATCACCATATTTGCTCGAAAAATGCTGGGCAAATAGATCCTAAATCTGTGTAATCTTACGTGGCTGAAGAAGAAAAGAAATGCATTCCTCTTTCATCTCTGAAGCAGAAGCGGCCTCAGTGAATACGTGAGAACCTATGGCCAAGGTTTCTGATAGCTTCCTCACAACCAATTTCACTCTGTCTCCCTATTCCCATTTGCTGAGCAGACACAAAGAAACCTGTCACTAGAAAACACAGATTCAGTGAGATCTGAGGACCAAGGAATGTCCTTTTCCCAAAATATCTTCCCTGAGGCCAATGTCTGAGTTCTCACAATCAGTGATTTATTCTTCTATGTAATACACTAGGTATTTCTAGAAAGTCGATAAGGAGAAAATGAGGAAGAGGGTGAAAACATGGGGAACCCAGGGCTTGAGTATGTTTGACAGTGACTGCTGGTTGGGGGTGGGCTAAAAGATAATAGCTTGATAAGATACTGAGACCAAGGCCACACAGGGAGCAACTTGATTGTAATTTCTCCCAAATTTGTTTGTGAGACGGAGGCAGGAGAATAGAGTCTGGAGGTAGGAAACATAAGACCAAGTGATGCTGACTTCCTAGAACTAAACTAAATGGAATCACTTTAGCTATGACAGGAAATAGCCTCTCCATTTATGGAGGGCATTCCCCAAGTAAATTACTTTGTAACTTTACTTCACCCTCTTCATTTACATAGAGCATACACCTAGTAACCAAGACAAACCTCTAGAGGATATTTAAATCCCAGAAAATTCTGTAACAGGGCTCTTGAGCCCCTATGCTCAACCCGCTCTCACCCTGCAGAGCATACTTTCATTTTCAATAAATCTTTACTTTTGTTGCTTCATTCTTTCCTTGCTTTGTGCGTTTTGCCCAATTCTTTGTTCAAGATGCCAAGAACCTAGACACTCACCACTAGCATCAAGATGAAGAAAGAGTAGGGGGAATAAAGAAAGAAGGGGTTTCCGAGAGGAAGGGAAGAGGAATTCTAAGTCACCTTTTGTTAAAACTGTTTCTTTGCTGTCTGTACCTCTGACATGACAACGAGCCATTTTCATTAGTCTTTTGCTTGGCTCGCATTCTGGTTTGCCATAATTGGTCACGGTTCCTACTAAGCTGGCCAAAAATTAAGGTTTAAAAAAATGTGCAATTCATATACACGATGGAATACTATGCAGCCATAAGAAATGATGAGTTTGTGTCCCTTGTAGGGACGTGGATGAACCTGGAAACCATCATTCTCAGCAAACTGACACAAGAACAGAAAATCAAACACTGCATGTTTTCATTCACAGGTGGGTCTTGAACAATGAGAACACATGGACACAGGGAGGGGAGTATCACACACTGGGGTCTGTTGAGGGGGCCAAGGGAGGAACAGTGGGGGAAGGGTGGGGAGGTCAGAGAGGGATAACATAGGGAGAAATGCCAGATGTGGGTGATGGGGGAATGGAGGCAGCAAACCACATTGCCATGTGTGTACCTATGCAACAATCCTGTATGATCTGCACATGTACCCCAGAACCTAAAGTACAATAAAAATGTGCAATTGTCCAATATATGACTCCTAGGTTTTATAAACCAAAAATAAAATTCTAAGCCCCTCAACTGACTCCATGGACCCCTCATCTAGGCCAAGCAAATTCCAAAGAAACCTGAAACGCTAGTTCAGGCCATGAGATGGAAAGAGGTGCTCAGACATGCCTCATTATACGCGCCTCTTTTTCAGGCACAGCTGACCAGCATTAACATTACAACAGAGATCTTAGGACTGATCTTTGCAGCAACAGAAACCAAATTCCAACCTGACTCCAGTGTAGCATCAGACGACAGATGGAAGGCCCTGAAAAAAAATCTAAGTATTTTACCCCAAAATATATTCCTTCAATATATTTTGAAAGGCCCTGCAAAGCTGTCTCTTGCAAGGGAAATGCATTCTGTGGAGAATACCCTTCCCTTTCCAGGTCTTTTTTGATCCTGAATTGATTAGCTGAGAGTCTAGAACCTTTTGCCATCTATTGCCTCTAAGGACAGCCACCTAGGCAACTTCATCTACGTGATAAGAATCTCAGTCTCCACAACCTGTATCTTAACCCAGACACTTGTTTCCACTGATTTCAGGTCTTTAGAGAATATCAGTTTTAACTAATCACCAATCAGAAAACCTAAGAATCCCACCCCCACCACCTTCTTCAAGTTGTTCTGCCTTCCTGGACCAAACCAATGTATACCTTACATATGTTGATTGATGGCTTATGTCTCCCTAAAACATAGAAAACCAAGCTGTAACCCAGTCACCCTAGGCATATGTTCTCAGGACCTCCTGAGGCAGTGTCACGGGTCACGGTCCTCACGTTTGGCTCAGAACAAAGCTCTTCAAATATTTTACAGAGCTTGGCTTTTTCATCAACAATTTCTAGTTAAAAAGTTAAAAAGTAGGGCCGGGCGCAGTGGCTCACGCCTGTAATCCCAGCACTTTGGGAGGCCGAGGCGGGTGGATCAGTAGGTCAAGAGATTGAGACCATCCTGGTCAACATGGTGAAACCCCGTCTCTACTGAAATACAAAACATTAGCTGGGCATAGTGGTGCGTGCCTGTAATCCCAGCTACTCAGGAGGCTGAGGCAGGAGAATTGCCTGAACCCAGGAGGTGGAGGCTGCGGTGAGCCGAGAGCGCCATTGCACTCCAGCCTGGGTAACAAGAGCGAAACTCCATCTCAAAAAAAAAAAAAAAAAAAGTTAAAAAGTGAGAGTTCATATTTGCTACCATTTCACCTGCACTAAATTGCTAATTTCCCTCCTCCTGTAGAGAAGAAGCTGAATGGCCTACCTCAATTTCTCTTCACTTATTCAAGTCACTCAAATGCAGTGCAGGCAGCTTTTACTTTCTTTAAAAGCATTACCCTTGAAAACTTCCATAGTTTTGGCTCTTAAGACCATCAAAATTAGTCTTCATCTCTGAACACATAAAGATAATCCTTTCTTCTCCCTCTCAGCACAATAACTATAGATTTTCAAAACGGAGGGAAATAAAGCACTTTATTTAGTTCCAGATTTACTGTGTTCCATTTAGGAATGAAATGCTGTCTGGGTAGCCCACGGGATGCCAACTCTATACGGAGAGAATAAATCAATTCAGCAACGGACTTGGTGTGGCTGAACGGAATGGCACTTCCAAATTGCAGGACTGTGGAAAACAAGATTTTTCATTGTGCCTTAGTTTCCTTTCTTATACAATAGGAAAATAACCTGTTCAGTGTGTTCTAAGATTTGCCAAATGCAATACATTTTTTTTTAATGTGCGGCATAGAATATCTTTATATTTACTAAATTTTTTTTAACTCTTCTCCTTTCCTTGGATGTTGGCAGTTTAAATGAGAGAAAGGCAAACCATAAACAGAAAGGTGAAATGAGAATTGTACTTTTTTTTTTTATCACATTTAGAGAGTGTATTAATCCGTTTTCGCACTACTGTAAAGAAATACCTGAGACTAGGTAATTTAAAAAGAAAAGAGGTTTAACTGGCTCATGGTTCTGCAAGATGTACAGGAAGCATGATGGCATTTGCTTCTTGGGAGGCCCCGGGAAGCTTCCAATCATAGCAGAAGGCAAAGGAGGAACGTGGCCAGAGCAGGAACAGGAGAGCGAGGGGGGAGGTGCAGCACACTTTAAAATAACCAAGTCGCAGGAAAACTCACCATTCTAAGAACAGCACCAACGGGGTAATTTGCCCCCATAATCCAATCACCTCCCACCAGGCCCCACCTCTAACACAGCGGATTAAAATTCAACATGAAATTTAGGTAGTGACAAAGACCCAAACCATATCAGAGAGCATACCTTGATTGTACCAACACTAAAGTTTCACTGATTTTAAATCGACATACAAATTACTTTAAAATTTTTCTCTACTTTCTCAAATTTGTAAGAAGTATAAACTAACCAGCTTTGTGAATTGAGAAAGAAAGGAATCCCTGCTCAAGAGGAGGGTCCTTAATAGTCGAAGAAGAGACAAATAATTCTGGACAGTATCATTAAAAATTCAGTACGGTAAATATAGTTGGATAAATATATATTGAGTACTGTGGTCTGAAAACAAAATACATTCTCTTCAAGGAATTCATAAAACTTGCATAAACTTTTCGATGTATCAGGTGTGGCAAACTATTACTTTGGGATGGTTTTCTGAGAAAGCACTTCTACTCCCAGGCTGGAGTATAGTGGCGTGATCTCGGCTCACTGCAACCTCCACCTTCCAGGTTCAAGTGATTCTCCTGCCTCAGCCTCCTGAGTAGCTGGGACTAAATGTATGCATACCCTTGTCTAGTCCCTCCATACATTATTTCTGGGTTTGGCCATGTGACTGGCCTTAGCCAATGGGACATTAGCGATTGTCATGCATGCCTGTACATGCTGGCTATATTTTCAGAACTCTAACTCTTGGAACATTCCCTCTTAGATTCCAACCACCATACTGAAAAAAAACAAAGCCCAGTCTAGCCATTTAAAGAGAACACATGAAACTAAACCAAGGACCCAGCCAACAGCCCCGAGGTAGCTCTCAGCCAGCAGCCAGTACCAACATCCTCCTTAAAAGAGATTCCTCCCATTCCAGTTGGGCTGCCCTAGTTAGTGTAGCATGGAGCAGAGATAAGCTGTCCTTAAAAAGCCCTGTTTAAATTGCAGAATTTGAGTAAATAAATTATTATTGCATTAATCCAATAAGTTGGAGATAAATGCTATGCAATTATCTTAATCATCAGAGTATGAAGAATTTCTCAGTTTATTCTAAGATACTATAATGATACAGCTGTATTCTATGACATAATAAAGCCAAATAAAATATAAGCTTTGAACAAAAAGAAAAAAAGCAAAAACTGTAAAATAAAAAGCATTTTATAAAATACTTAAGAGTGATAAAGATAAAAAATTTTACTGACAGACTACTTAGAAAATAAAGTCAATGAGACTAACCTCTGATTTTTTTATCTTGCCCAAATTCCCATCTAAAGCATCTGGGGAGTCATGCCCTCAGATGGGTTTTATTTAACCCTACATATCATGATTTACTTTTTAACCTAACTCTGGCATAACATTACAAAACAAAGAAGAAAAACAAAATATTTTACCCCAAAATGTGTTTCTTTGCCATATTTTGAAATGGCCTTGCAAAGCTGTTCTTCGTGGGGGGAAATTTGCTGGGCACGGTGGCTCACGTCTGTAATCCCAGCATTTTGGGAGGCTAAGGCAGGCGGATCACTAGAGGTCAGGAGTTTGAGGATAGCCTGGCCAATATGGTAAAACCCCGTCTCTACTAAAAATACACAAAAAAATTAGCCAGCCATGATGGTGGGTGACTGTAGTCCCAGCTACTTGGGAGTCTGAGGCAGGAGAATCACTTG
Organism: Sapajus apella; assembly: GCF_009761245.1. Lineage (NCBI taxonomy): Eukaryota > Metazoa > Chordata > Mammalia > Primates > Cebidae > Sapajus > Sapajus apella. The sequence continues at coordinate 47,136,001 of NW_022436944.1, forward strand.
AACCCTGAGGTAGAAGTTACGGTGAGCCAAGACCACACTGCTGCACTCCAGTCTGGGCAGTAGAGCGAGACTCTGCCTCAAAAGAAAGAAAAAAAGAAAGAAAGATCTTAAATCAATTAGCTAACCTACTTAAGAAACTAGAAAAAAGAAGAGCAAACTCGACTCAAACCTAATAGCAAAAAGTAATAAAGATCAGTGAGGTAATAAGTGACACAGGAAATAGAAAAATAGCAAAAAGCAATAAAAATAAAATTTGGTTCTTTTGAAAAAATCAAAAGAGTTGACAACTTGATTCCTGGTTTTGATGGAATTCCTGGTTTTCCTGGTTTCTTAGTTAGCCAGACTAACTAAGGAAAAGGAGAGAATACTCAAAACACCAAAACCAGGGATGAAAAGGAAACATTAATACCATTTGTATAGAAATTAAAAGAATTTTAAGCATATTATAAAAACTATGGACAATTGTATGCTACCAAATTAGATGATCTAGATGAAATGGAAATTACTCTAAATACACAAACCACCAAAATTGACTGAAGAAGAAAAACAAAATCTAAATAGAAGTATAACAAGAGGTTAAGTTAGTAATCAAAAACTCTCCATAAAGAAAAGCCCCGGGCTAGACGGCTTCAGCTTCACCAGTGAATTTTATCAAGTGCTTAAAGAACTGACACCAGTTCTTCCCAAACTGTTCCAAGAAACAGAAGAGAGGGTAACACTTCCTGTATTAATCTGTTCTCCTATTGCTGTAAAGAAATGCCTGAGACTGGTAATTTATAAAGAAAGAGGCTTAGCAGGCTCACAAGCTATAGAAGAGGCCTGGCTGGGGAGGTCTTAGGGAACTGTCACTCTGGCAGAAGGCAAAGTGGGAACAGGCATCTTCTCTTGGCCAGAGCAGAAGGAGAAAGAGTGGGAGGTGTCACACACTTAAACAACAAGATCTTGTGAGAACTCGATCACAAAAACAGCACCACCAAAGTGGGAAATCCCACCCCCATGACCCAGTCACCTCCTACCAGGCCCACCTCCAACACTGAGGATTACAATTCAACATGAGATTTGAGCAGGGACAGAAATCCAAACCATATCACTTCCCAATTCATTCTGTGAGGTCAGTATTAACCTGCTACAAAACCCAGGCAACGAAAATCACAGAAAAGAAAACAGACACATATTCCTTATGAATATAGATGCAAAAAATCTCCAATAAAATACTAGTAAGCTGAACCCAGCAACATATGAAAAGAATTACAGTAGTACCCCCTCATCCAGGGAAAATATGTTCTAGGACCCCCCCAGTGGATGCCTGAAACTGAAGACAGTACCAAACACTATACGAACTGTTTTTCCTACATATACATATCTATGATAAAGCTTAATTAATAATTTAGGCACAGTATGAGATTAACGATAACTAATAACAAAATGGAAGAACTATAACAATATGCCAGCATCACTACTTTGATGCTTGCGGCCATTATTAAATAAAATAAGGGTGGCTTGAACAGAAGCACTGAGATACCGTGACAGTCGACGTGATCACTGAGATAGCTAAGTGACTGCTGTGTGGTAGAGCATGCAATGTGGGTACACTGGGAATAGGGAGGATTCATGTCCCAGGTGAAAAGGAGCAGGACAGTGCAAGATTCACCACACTAGGCAGAATGGTGTGCAATTTACAACTTACGAATTGTTTATTTCTGAAATCTTCCATTTACTCTTTGCAAACTGCAGTTGACTGAAACTGGAAAGTGAAGTCATGGCTTAGAGGGTACTACTGTCTGTACTATGACAAAGTGGGATTTGTCTCAGAAAAGCAAGGTCGGCTCAAAATATGAAAATCAATCAAGGTAAAACACCATATTAACAGAATGAAGCTTTTAAAAATGATCATTTTAGTAAATGCAGACAAGAGCATTTGACAAAATCCAACTTTCTTTCATGATAAAAGCTCTCATCTAGGAACAGAAGAAAACATCCTCAGCCCAATGAAAGACGTCTGCATACTTCTCAGGTAACATGATAAAGACCAACAGCTTCCACTCATATGGGTAAATAACATGAATCTTGAAAAACACACACATATACACAACCACCTACATTTTCCCTCAATGCAAGAAGAGTAAGAGATTTTCCACACTCCCCACTTTTTCTTAGCACAGATACCTTAGAAAACTTGTAATTGTTCATTCTTTCTCTGCCTCATTAAAATGTACTATGTAAATCTTTCCAAAACCTAAATAACACTCTTGTCAGTGTTACAACCCAGAAATCTTTTCCTTAAAGACACAGGAGGCATATCTTTAAAATAAATGAAACCAATGAAGAAGACAATACACCCACCATGGGTGTTTTTATGGGAGGGTGGGAGCCTCACACAACAGGCACCCGGGTACAAATTATAAACCTACTTCCTGTCATAAAGATATGATAAATTTGTTTTTCTTTTGGATTAAGGCAATTAGTAAACACAGATGGCTACGCCAATTATCAGGTGAATTTAGGATGAACCATGTGCGACAAATGGTGCCATCAAGTCCTCTTATTTGAAGACTAGTTATTTATCTTGAGGACATGTATGGCAAGGATTGCATCTGCTTAGCTGTATAAAAGGACAGGATTTCTTCTTTCTGTCTTTTCAATCTCTTTAGTGGATTGCCTATGTTGAGAATGACATCTGGTTTAATGTTTACTCAAAAATCAAGACGGTTTTCTTTTCTACTTTTGTGTTGAGCTTGTCTGGGTTGGCAGGAGACTTTGTTTTTTAATTTTTATTCCCCTAACACTTGACTTCATCAGATCAGGAATAAGACAAGGAGTCTGCTCTTACCACTTCATTCAACATTGTACTGGAATTTCTGGTCAAGTCACTTAGTCAAGAAAGGGAAATAAAAGGCATCCAGATGAGAAAGAAAGAAGTAAGACAATTTCTATTTGCATATAACATGATCTTTTGTGTAGAAAATTGCAAGAAATTCACACAAAAAAATTACAGCTAATATATGAGTTTAGTAAGTTTACAGTACACAAAATCAATATGCAAAATTAAATCATATTTCTATATACTACTAATGAACAATCCAAGATGAAATTAAGAGAACAGTTTGTTTACAATAGCATCAAAAAAATAAAACTTAGGAATAAATTTGAAAAAAGAAGTAAATGACTTGTACACTAAAAACTGCATAACATCAGTTTTTAAAAGTTTTTTAAAAGACCTAAATATTTGGAAAGACATTTGTGTTCAAAAATTGGAAGATTTGCCATTGTTTAAATGGCCACATTAGTTTCCTCTTGTTGCTGTGCGCATCGCCATAAATTTAGTGGCTTAAAACACAAATATTATAGTTCTGGATTGTTCTAAAATGGTGCTTGCTGGACTAAAATCAAGGTTTGGGTAGGGCTGAATTTCTTTCTGAAGGTTCTAGGAGAGAACCTATTTCCTTGCCTTTTCCAGCTTTTAGAGACTGCCCGTATTCCTTGGCTTATGGCTCACTTTTATTGTCAAAGTCAGCAATGGCCAGTCATGTCTTTCTCACAGCACATCACTCCAGCACTTACTTGTCTGCCTCCCTTTTTCATGTTTAAAGGCACTGGCCATTACACTGGGTCTAGTAGCCTCAAATTAGTCTGCTACCTTAATTCCCTTTCACCATTTAACGTAACATATCCATAGGGTCTAGAGATTATACTAGAATGTTGACATCTTGAAGGGGGGGTATCATTTTTCTGCCTATCATAATAGGCAAATTGATCTACAGATTCAACACGATTGGCTTTTTTTTTTTTTTGGCAGAAATTTACAAAATGATCCTAAAACTTATCTAACAATGCATGGGACACAGAATGCCAAAACAATTTTGAAAAATAAGAACAAAGCTGAAGGACTCATACTTCCTGATTTCAAAACTGACTACAAAGCTACAATAATTAACACTGTGTGAGACTAACATAAAGATACACATATAGATTGATAAAACAAAACTGAGAGTCCCTTGAGAAATAAACCTTATATTTATGGTGAACTGACTTTTGGCAATAATGACAAGAAAATTCAATAGGTAAAGAAGTTATTTCAACAAATGGTGCTAGGACAACTGGATATACACATGCAAAAGATTGAAGTTGGAACCTTACCTAATACTATATGCAAAAATCAATGCTAAGTGAGTCATAGGCCTAGATATAAGAATTATAACTATAAAATTTATGGAAGAAAATATAGGTAAAAGTCTTTGTGATTTTAGATTACACAATGGTTTCTTAGAATGACTCTTAAGCACAAGCAACCAAATCAGTAGGTTAGATTTCATCAAAAGTAAAAACTTTTGTGTTTCAAAGGACATTATCAAGAAAATGAGAAGAGAGCCCACAGAAGAACACGCTTAGAAATCATATATCTGATACATATCTGCTTTCCAAAATAAGTAAAAATTTTTATAACTCAGTAATAAAAACACAAATTACCCAGTTTTAAAATGGGCAAAAAAGTTGTTAAACTTCATGAGTCATAGAGAATTGCAATTCAAAACCATAGTGAGGTACCACGGCATACCCCTCGGATGGCTATAATCCACAAGACAGATTAAATAATAACTATTGGCAAAGTTGTAAGAGATTGGAACCTTCACATATTCCTGACAGAAATGGAAAATGGTGCAATCACTTCAGAAGACAATTTGGCAGTTCCTCAAAAAGTTAAACATAGAATTACCATACTGAGGAGTATGGCTTCCAGCCAGAATCCTATGTATTATCTTTCAGGCAAGACCCTAGTCAGTTACAAGGCTTTGCCCAGCTGACCTCATGGCAGGAAACTGCCATCTCCACACCAGACTTGGTACACAGCCAGTATGTTACAGCGTCTGGAGGAATCTGCAGCTGAGAACTCACTCCCTGCTCCCTTGGCCCCAACTAGCCCCACTCATAGTCTTCTCTGCATCCCTAGTCTAGGCACTTCCATTCGGAGGCTTCAGCTCAGGCACTTTTCAGGAGTCCCAGCTGAGACCTGCTTAGGGAGGGCTTGGCCTCAGCCAAGTGCTTTCAGCTACTAGTGATACTTCTTCATGTTGAATGAAGAGTTACACACATCATAAAATTATAAAAACATAGAAACAATGTATACCCACTTCCAGATAATGGTTACCTCTGGGTAGGAAGGGGAAGTAGGATGAAGAGGAACCTTGAATTGACTCCATAACATTATTTCCTTACCAACTTTTCTTAAGAAAATGTAATAAAGCCATAATGTAGTGAAACTTAGTATGCATAAATGGACATTTGTTATACAGATGAAATATTTCATAATACAAAAGAATGAAAAATATTGAAAGAATATTTTTGGAATATTTCATAATACAAAAGAATGAAAAATAATTCTTAGCCCTAGTTGGTGAAATTATATGTGATTGTGATTTCAGTTTTCTCTTGATATGTATATACATTTTTTTCAAATTCTCCCAACCAACATTAATTTCTTTTATAACGGTAATAAATAATACATGTTTTAAAAAGAGGTTTTTACTACCCATAACTTTATTCAAGCAGAGAGCTATAAAAATGTGTTTTGGTTAAACTGTAATATATGGCTTAAAATTGAACTGGTATTAAAATCTTATTTTGGTATAAAAGAAACTCTACAAATATTTTAATAGTTCAGTGCTGAGAAATGCTTTTATTTTTCAAATGCAAACCGAAATTTAAAAGCTGAAATTTACACATGTCCAAATTCTAAGAGCTAGTCAGAAACTGAAATGCAAATAATTACAGCTTTAATAATTATTCCTATCAAGTTCCTTTTGGAAATGTGACCTTAAACCACCCAGGATTATCTGAATACAGTCATTCAAGTTATCACTATACATTATTCAGTGTAATGACATAATTAATAATTAATAGAACTTTTTAGAGCTAGGACATCTAATTCAACAGTTTCCAATGATTGGGAGCTGCATCCAGAGTCCTTGCTTGCTCCTTTTCTCACATATTTATCCTTTTCCTCCTTCAGTGCCTCTTTCCTGCCTGGAACAAGCATCGTCAAGTTTCCTGATTTCTAACCACACTCCCTGTTCTCATATTTCTTCATAGCACAGTTTCCTCTATTGGCTATTGCCACAGTTTTACCTACCATTGCTTGTCATGCTGCCCCTGCATCCCAGCCCTTACCACTCCCCTGAAACTTCTCTGGGTAACCACTCTCATTTGCAAGTCTAAGGGATATTCTTCCATCCTTTGCATGGAATCATATGAAATCACCACATGGAAACAATTCTCAATACCTGGCCACTCTGTAGTACTATTGAGCTTCGAAAAGCATTATGTTCCTCCTTGGAAACTTTCTCACATCTTGTCTGACACTATTTTCTCCTAGTTTTTTCTTACGAACTTCCTGTCCGCCTACTCCTTGTAAGTTGCCCCAACCTTCCTCTCTCTGGTTTACCTCTTAAGGGTTGTGGCTCCTCAAGGTTTTATTCATCACTTGTCTATTTCACAGCAAGTTTCACACTGATGCTAATGACTCTATGTTTCCTTACCAACCAGAAACACTCCCCTGAGGCTCCAGAAACATATTTGGGTTGCTTATTGGACATGACAGTCTTACTGTCTCAAAAGCAATTCAAACTCAACATACTCAAAACTAAATTAATCACTTCCCTTTCTCTGCAAATTCTACCCCATGTCTTCTCTAATCATCAAGATGTTGCTGTGGGTTGGATTGTGTCCCCTAAAAAGATATGTTGAAGCCCTAACTCTCAGGGCCTGTAAATGTGACCTTGTTTGCCAAGAGGATCTTTGCAGAGGTAATCAAGTTAAAATGAGGTCATACTGAATAAGGGTGGGCCCTAATCCAATATGACTACTGTACTTCTAAGAAGAGAAAACAGACACACAGGCATAGACACACAGAGAATGCCAAGTGATGACAGGCGCAGAGACAAGGGTGACGTCTCTTGTCAAGTATTTCCCTTCTCAGATCTGTCCTGTCCCACCTCCCTCCCCGGCCTTCAGTAGCCTGTTAAATGGAGAGCCTCATTTCTTAATACTTTCAGCTGTCTGGCTCCTTAGGGTGAGGGCTGGCTTCCAGCATGAATTTCCTAACAGCAGCCATGTTGAGAGCTATAGCAACTTCTGTACCCAGGCCCCTGCCAACTGTTCTACAAGAGGTGCTGGCAGCATACCCCCGCCCCCATAACAATTCCAGTGAGGTTGAGTAACACAATCCAAAAGAATCTGGAGGATAAGAAAGGCCTATGGGAAAACTTTCATCAATGAGAGACAGGAATGAATTCTTCTTCCTTCTCTCCCACAATTGACTCTTCTAATGCAGCAAAGTCCTATAAGATCTGTCCAGAGACATCTCCCATGACCAAGTAAATGCTGCTTCTTAGTAAAGCTGTGGCAAGCTCAGCAACAGTACATTGTATTTGCTGTCCTTCCTTCCCTTCTTTGTTTCTTGTTTTTTTCCTTACTCTCATTATGCTGGGATTACCACCTCCCTCTCCAATAAATAGCTCACATGTAAGCTCCATTTTCTACAAACCTGGGCTAAGATAACAAGTTGCTTAAACATCATTTTTCTCTTCTAAAAGTAGAGATAATGCTGGCTCTTCTCATAGGAACACCAAATGTATTACATGAGACAATATCTGAAAAACACGGTAACTTGAAAGTTAGTGCTCATGAAATGTTACTTGTTACTATTAATTATAACTACATGAAGATCCACAGCATTCTTCTCTCACTGTACTAGTCAGGGTTCTCTAGGGGGACAGAACTAAAGGAATATATATATATATATATATATGTATATATATATATATAAAGTGCAGCTTATTAAGTGTTAACTTACATATCACAAGGTCCCACAATAGGCCTTCTGCAGGCTGAGAAGTAGGAGAGCCAGTCTGAGCTCCAAAACTAAAGAACTTGGAGTCTGATGTTTGAGGGCAGGAAGCATCCAGCATTAGAGAAAGATACAGGCCGGGAGGCTAGGCCAGTCTCTCTTTCCACATTTTTCTGCCTGCTTATATTCTAGTCGTGCTGGCAGCTGATTAGACTGTGCCCACCCAGATTAAGATTGGGTTTGCCTTTCCCAGTCCACTGACTCAAATGTTAATCTCCTTTGGCAACACCCTCACAGACACACCCAGAATCAATACTTTGTAACCTTCAATCCTATCAAGTTGACACTCAGTATTAACCATCACACCCACATTGTTAAAGGAAGAAGAAACTGGAGAATGTGCACATAATTTCCCCTCCTTTCTTTAATCCTTATTGTGCTACATTAAAAACCATTACCACTGGACCTTGTGCTATAGAAGCACTAAAGTTCATTTACACAGGAAAACACTTACGAAAGGCAGTGAGGAGGCTTACAAAGTCCCTGGGAGTTCCCAAGAGTCAGGCTTGAAGGCCATACAGGGAGGGACAAAGCTTTAACCAACATTGTATTGGTTCAGGCATAACTTGCACCACTGACAGTGAAGTAGACCCAGGACCCCAATCCTGCCATCTTCCACTACCACCCTTTCTTAACCCCAAACTGGACTCTGTCCAATACACGTTTCACCCCTTTCTCACTTGCAAATCCAAGTCTTGCTGGGGTTATCTGATTGATGGAGTCTAAGTAACATGGTTGTACTTCAGCTGCCAGGGAGGCTAAGATTACACGTTTTCCTGGTGACTTGCTTAAGAAAAAGATATTCACAGGGTGGGAAGCTCCCCCCAAAATATAGGAAATGTGTTCACAAGATTAACTGAACAGCCAGAAAATATGATAAGTGTATACTCTGTATCTACTTGAAGAAATGTCCCAAACCAAATAAAATATGGTTACAAATTAAAAAAGAAAGAGAGAGAGAGAGAGAGAGAGAAAGAAAGAAAGAAAGAAAGAAAGAAAGAAAGAAAGAAAGAAAGAAAGAAAGAAAGAAAGAAGAAAAGAAAGAAAAGAAGAAATAAAGGAAGAAAGAAAAGAAAGACTGAAAGAGAAAGAGGAAGGTGGGAATAATCTACTTATTGAGGGAATTCTTGCAAAGTATATTCTGTGTCTAGGTAGTCCATAATGCACTAGCTATTTCTTGAGTAGACCTAAGAGCTGCTGCAGAGGTTGCACATGCCCCGGGGCAAAGTGGGCTAAATACTTTTTAACTCTGGGTCAACTCTTTCTAGCCCTCAGCTGACTCCAAAGAGTAATTACAACTCATAGTGAACAGAGGTAAATTCCTCTCAGGATCAATGTTAATAATCTACCATGAGTTACAAATCTTAAAAGAAAACATTATCTGGCCAATGAATATATATGATATTAAGATGATAAGATTTTTATTCTTAGAAAAAAATATGAAAAAATAGAAATAAAAATACTTGAAGGAGGAAAACAAACCACTTCTATGAAGCATATCCTTGTCAGTTATACCACAAAATAATCTTATTATCAAACATAGAATCTTAAAATTACAGGTTACTTCCCCTCCTATATTATATATGTATATACTAACACACCAATGATTTTTAACTCTTCCTTAAAAGTTTATACCCTACCTTCTCTTTCTTTTCATTCTCATTGCCAACAAGTCCAAATCAGCCCACCACTAAATTATTACAAAAGCCTTACTCCCTTAAATGCTTTCATTCATTCATTCATTTATTCATTGAGACAGCAACTCAATAATAATGTAGTAATAATACTCCCAATTGACAGATCATCAAGAAAGTCAACAAAGAAAGAGTGGACTTAAACAATATCCTAGAACAAATGGGCTTAACAGGAATTTACTCTTCCCAACAATGGCAGAATATACATTCTTCTCCTCAGCACATGAAATATTCTCCAAGATGGACCACATGAGAGGCCACAAAACAATTCTCAATAAATTTAAGGAAATCAAAATCATATGAAGCATCTTTTCAAACCACAGTGGAATAAAACTGGAAATCAACTCCAAAAGGAACCATCCAAATGGCATAAATACATGAAAATTAAATAATCCACTGCTGAATGACTTTGGGGTTAAAAATGAAATCAATATGAAAATTTAAAAATTATTTGAAATGAATGATAACGGTGACATAATTTGTCAAAACAGCAAAAGTGGTGCTAAAAGGAAAGTTCATAGTATTAAATGCCTATATCAAAAAGTCTGAAAGAGCACCAATTGACAATGTAATGTCACATCTCAAAAAACTACAGAAACAAGAAAAAAAACCAAACCCAAACCCAGCAGAAGGAAAGAAATAACAAACATCAGAGCATAATTAAATGAAATTTAAACGAAAAAATACAAAAGATAAATGAAACAAAAGTCTGATTCTTTGAAAAGATAAACAAAATTGATAGGCCATGAGTGAGATTAACTTTGAAAAAAAGAGAGAAGATCCAAATAAGATTAATTAGCAATGAAACTGGAGATATTACAACCAAAACCACAGAAATGAAAAAGATCATTCAGGGCTACTATGAACACCTTTACATGCACAAATTAGGAAATCTAGAGGAAATGGAGAAATTCTTGGAAATATACAACCCTCCTAGATCAAATAAGAAACAAATAGAAACCCTGAACAAACTAATAACAAGCAGCAAGACTGCATCAGTAACAACAAAAAAAATGGCCAAAAAAAGCCAGGACCAGACAGACTCTCGGCTGAATTCTACCAGATGTTCTAAGAAGAATTGGTATTTATCCTACTGAAACTATTCCAAAAGATAGAGAAAGAGGGAATCCTCCCTAATTCATCCTGTGAAACCAGTGTCACCCTGATACCAAGCCAGGAAAGGACATAATAGAAAAAGAAAACTACAGACTAATAACCCTGATGAATATAGATGGAAAAGTTCTCAATAAAATACCAGCTAACTAAATCCAAGAGCATATCAAAAACATAATTTATCAATATTATATTTGATATATATATATATATAACAATATATAGATCCAAGAAATGAATTCAATGAAGCCTCAGAATACAAATTCAATGTACGCAATTCAGTAGCACTGCTACACACCAAGAATGATTACGCTGAGAATCAAGAACTCAACCCTTTTTACAAAAACTGCAAAACAAAGAAAATACTTAGAAATGTACTTAAACAAGGAAGTGAATGATCTCTGCAAGGAAAAATACCAAGCAGTGCTGAAAGAAATCACAGATGATACACACAAATGGTAACATATTCCATGCTCATGGATGGGAAGAATCAATATAATGAAAATGATCATACTACCCAAAGCAATATACAGATTCAATGCAATTTCCATCAAAACAGCATCATTATTCTTCACAGAACTAGAAAAAAAATCCTAAAATTCATATGGAACAATATAAGAGCCCATGTAGTCAAAAGACATAAAAACAGCCAACAAACATGAAAAACGCTTAACATCACTAATCATCAGGGAAATGCAAACTAAAACCACAATGAGATACTATCTTACTCCTGCAAGAATGGCCAAAATTAAAAAGTTTTCTAAAAAATCAAAAACAACAGATGTTGGTATGGATGCGGTGAAAGGGAACATTTTTACACTGCTGCTGGGAATGTAAATTAGAACAATCACAATGGAAACAATATGAAGATTACTTAAAGAACTAAAAGTAGAACTACCATTTGATCTGGCAGTCCCACTATTGGGTATCTACCTGTTAGAAACAAATGCCTGTTCCTCGGTGCTGAAAAGAAGAACTAGCACTCAGACAAAGAATTTTCTCAGCAAGGTAATTTACTTCTATAGAAGGGTGCATCTCACAGATGGGCAATAGCAAGAGCACACCTGAACAGGGGAGTGGAAGATGTTGTTCTTATCCCTGAGGCAGATAGCCCCTACTGCTGTGTCGTTCCCCTATTGGCTAGGGTTGGACACACAGTCTAAGCTAATTCCAATTGGCTATTTTAAAGGGAGCAGGGGTATGAGCCAGAGTGGTGGGTTGAGTAGTTTGACAGAAAGAACAGTTATGGAATAGGTAACTAAAGGTGGCTCAGGTCAGAGCAGGTGACTGGGGTGACTCAGGTCAAAGCAGGTGATCAGGGGAACAAATGTGAACTACTGATTAGAACTGGTGGGGAAGTTGTTTACTGAAACTAGAGGCAAGGAGGTGAAGAGAACCACGAAGTTAAACTTTAAAATGGAGAACAAAGAATAAGAGAGCTGAACATACTGACATACTGATTCTTTGAAGAGCAACTTGGAGCTCACTATATTTAATATAACCAAAGGAAAGACAGTTGTTTTATGAAAATGCATGTGTGTAGCAGCACAATTCACAACTGCAAAGATATGGAACCAACCTAAGTGCCCATCAACCAACAAGTGGATAAAGAAAATGTGGTATAAAATGTACAAAGAAGAGCTGGTACCATTCCTACTGACACTATTCCAAAAACATTGTAAAGGAGAAACTTTTCCCTAACCCATTCTATGAGGCCAGCATCATCCTGATACTAAAATCTGGCAGAGATACAACAAAAAAGAAAATCTTCAGGCCAATATCCTTGATGAACATCAATGCAAAAATCCTCAACAAAATACTGGCAAACTGAATCCAGCCACACATCAAAAAGCTTAAACAGCATGATCAAGTAGGCTTCATTTCCAGGATGCATGTTTGGTTCAACATATGCAAATTAATAAATGTAACTCTTCACATAAACAGAACTAAAGACAAAAACAACATGATTATTCTCAATAGATGCAGAAAAGGCTTTCGATAAAATTCAACATCACTTCATGCTAAAACTCTCAATAAACTAGTATTGAAGAAACATACCTCAAAATAATAAGAGCCATATATGACAAACCCACAGCTAATATCATACTGAATGGGCAAAAGCTGGAAGCATCTTCCTTGAAAACCAGCACAAGACAAGAATGCTCTCTTACCACTCCTATTCAACATAGTATTGGAAATTCTGGCCAGGGAAATCAAGCAAGAGAAAGAAAGGATATTTAGATAGGAAGAAAGGAAATCAAACTATCCATGTTTGCAGATGACATAATCCTATATCTAGAAAGCCCCATTGTCTCATCTTAAAAGCTTCTTAAGCTGGTAATCAACTTCAGCAAACTCTCAGGATACAAAATCAATGTGCAAAAATCGCTAGCATTCCTATACACCAATAACAAACAAGCCAAGAGCCAAATTACAAATGAACTCACTTCACAATTGCCACAAAAAGAATAAAATACCTAGGAATACAGCTAACAAGAGAAGTGAAGGATCTCTATAAGGAGAACTAAAAACCACTGCTCAAATAAGTCAGAGAGGACACAAACAAATGGAAAAACATTGCATGCTCATGGAGAGGAAGAATCAACACTGTAAAAATGGCCATACTGCCCAAAGCAATTTATGGATTCAGTGCTATTCTTATGAAACTACCATTTGACATTCTTTGTAGAAATAGAAAAAGCCATTTTAAAATTCATATGGAACCAAAAAGTGCCCAACTAGCCAAGGAAATTCTAAGTAAAATAAACAAAACTGGAAGCATCACATTACCCAACTTCAAACTACACTACAGCACTACGGTAACCAAAACAGCATTGTATTGGTACAAGAACAGACACATAGACCAGTGGAATACAATAGATAACCCAGAAATAAGACTGCACACCTACAACCATCTGATCTTCAACAAGCCTGACAAAAACAAGCAATAGGGAAAGGATTCCCTATTTAATAAATGGTGCTGAGATCACTGGCTAGCCACAAGCAGAATATTGAAACTGAACCCCTTTCTTACACCATATACAAAAATAAATTCAACATGTATTAAAGACTAAATCTAAAACCCAAGACTACAAAAACCCTAGAAGAAAACATAGGCAATACCATTTAGGACATAGGCACTGGCAAAGATTTCATGATGAAGACGCTGAAAGCAATTGCAATAGAAGCAAAAATGGACAAATCTAATCTAATCAAACTAAAGAGCTTCTGTACAGCAAAAGAAACTATCAACAGAACAAAAAGACAGCCTACAGAATGGGAAGTAATTTTTGCAAACTATGCATCTGACAAAGGTCTAATATCTAGCATCTATAAGGAACTTAAACAAATCTACAAAAACAAACAAACAACACCATTAAAAAGTGGGCAAAGGACATGAACACTTTTCAAAAGAAGACATGCATGTAGCCAACAAGCATTTTAAGAAAAGCTCAATATCACTGATTATTAAAGAAATGCAAATCAAAACCCCAGTGAGATATCCACATACTGGGGGCAGTTGGGCAGGGGCTAGGGGAGGGACAGGGGAGGGTGGGAAGTGTGGGGAGGAATAACATGGGGAGAAATGCCAGATATAGATGAAGGGGGAATAGAGGCAGCAAACCACCTGGTTATGTATGCACCTATGCAACAACCCTGCATGACCTGCACATGTACCCCAGAACCTAAAGTAAAATTTAAAACAAAAACAAAAACAAAAAACAGTGAGATATCACCTCACACTCATCACAATATTAAAAAGTCAAAAAATAACAGACACTAAAGAGGTTGTGGAGAAAAAGGAATGCTTTCACATTGTTTGTGGGAATGTAAATTAGCTCAACCATTGTGGAAGACAGTGTGGCATTCCTCAAAGACCTAAAGATAGAAATACCACTTGACCCAGCAATCCCATTACTGGGTATATACCCAAAGGAATACAAATTGTTCTATTATAAAGAAACATGCATGCATATGTTCATTGCAGCATTATTCACAGTACCAAAGACATGGAATCAACCTAAATGCCCAAAAATGATAGACTGGATAAAGAAAATGTGATACATAAACACCAAGGAATACCATGGAACCATAAAAAAGAACAAGATCATGTCCTTTGCAGGAACATGGATAGAGCTGGAGGCCATTATCATTAGCAAACTAATGCAGGAACAGGAAAACAAATACTGTACATTCTTATGAGTGGGAGCTAAATTATGAGAACACATAGACTCATAGAGGGGGAACAAGTCACACTGGGGTCTACTGGAAGGTGAGGGGTGGGAGGAGAGAGAGGATCAGGAAAAATAATTGATGAATGCTAGGCTTAATACCTGGGTGATGAAGTAATCTCTACAGCTAACCCCATAACACACGTTTACCAATGTAACAAATCTGCACATCCTGCACATGTAAATTTGAACTTAAAAGTTAAAAAATAAGTAAATAAATACATGAAATATTTTTAAGAATAAAATGTATATATACACTATGGAATACTACTCAGCCATAAAAAGGAACAAAATAATGTTTTTTGCAGCAACTGGGATGGAGCTGGAGGCCATTATTCTAACTGAAGTAACTCAGGAATGGAAAACCAAATATCATATGTTCTCACTTATTACTGGGAGCTAAGCTATGAGTATGCAAAGGCATAAGAATGATACAATGGATTTGGGGAACTCTGGGTGAAAAGGGTGGGAGTGGGGTGAGGAATAAATGGTTACATATTGGGTATAGTGTACACTGCTTAGGTGATGGATACACTAAAGTCTCAGAAATCACCACTTAAGAACCTATCCATGTATCCCAAAACTACCTGTACCCCAAAAACTATTAAAATTTTTTAAAAGTAAAGAAAGTGGTGGGCATCAAACCATCAAGTCATCCTTTCATACCCAGCTATGATATGTAAAATTGTATAAAAAGGCCTTTATCACCAATAACACACCATGCTTTCCCCACACTCAAGAGTAGAGAAGATCAGTGAGCTGCATACAGCAAAAAGGTTTTCAATACTATAGTCAGTAACAAAATCTTCTCAGGCAAGTGTAGTCAGGGTTTTTTATTTGGGGGTTAAGAAGGAGATGGTGTGCTAGAGGCTAACTTTGCCACAAATAACTTTTGTTTTCTTATTTCTAATTTATTTTTAGACAAGTATACATTCCCTATGCTATATAAATTAGGGAAAAGCTGGAAACAGTTTGCATACCTAAAAAAAGGAGATTGGCTAAATGAATCATTATTTTAACCAAGTAAGGGGATACGATGCAGATTTTAAAACTGAAGCTACATCAATATCAGTATTTGTGTATGTGTGTTTGTGTGTTCAGATAGAAATAAATCTGGATTCTGGACAACAGGCTGTTTTCTGTGAGTTTTTTCCATTTCTGGGTTAGTAGGGTTATGAATGTTCTTAATAGGATTTTTTTCTTCATTTTCTGCACTGAGAATATATTGCTTTTCTAATAAGAAAACAGTATTAGAAAACTTAACCAACAAATTATGAACTGTCTTCAGATTTGAAGTTTTGTTGTTGGTATTTTGTTATATATATTTGTATTCCTTTAATTTCTAATTCACTTTTGTCTGCGATGCCTGCTTGACTTGGCAATATTTTCAGATATTTCTATTTGTGATAGGATCATAAAATATGTGCTATTGTTAACCTATCTCTTTAGTTAATATTGCAAATATGCTTTTAGGTCAACAAATCCATTACTGTATTACCAGCTTAGTGTTATTTATCTAACCAACCTCTGCTTTCGTGTGTGTGTGTGTGTGTGTGTGTGTGTGTGTGTGTGTGTGAAGCAACGAAAGCACAGATTTATTGAAAAGAAAGTACACTCCACAGAGCATGAGCAGGCTCGAGCAAGCAGCTCAAGAGCACTGCTTACAAAATTTTGTGAGGTTTAAGTACCCTCTAGAGATTTCCCATTGGCTACTTGGTTATACCCTCTGTAAATGAAGACCTGGCCCACCACTAGTCTGATTGGTTGCAAGAGTCAACCAATCGGAGGCTGAAGTGAAGTTAACAAAGTTACACATGAAGACTTGGCTTGTGATCAGTGATTGGTTATGGGAGGGGACCAATCAGAGGTACTTTCCATTTTTCATCTGTCAGTGGAAAGGGACCAACCTCCCATTTTAATGCATAATACTCATAATTGGCTAAAGATTAATTAAGAAACAAAATGTCAAGTTCACAGAAAAAAAACTAAAATAACTAAAAGTGTTAAGTGCCCAGAAATAATGTAAAACTTCCTGAATATTATCAATAGATTTTAAAAATCAGTGACAAGGAATATTCAATCGTAGTAATTTTGTTATTTTGATTATATTGTCACTGTAACTAATTTACTTTCAAAATTTTTCCAAATTGGCTGGAGGCCAATGGATGTAGGGAAGCTCCAGCATTGTAGTGATGGTAATTGTGGATAGGAGAAAGGAAGAAGAGGTAGACTAGAGAATCTCTGTGGAAAGGGGACAATTTATAATTTTAATTTGCTTCATCAGTACTAAAGTAAATAAACCCTTATTTGGAGAAGAAAGAAAATCTGTAAGTTAAAAATGCAGCCCTAAAATCACATATAATTTATGGCCGGGCACAGTGGCTCATGCCTGTAATCCCAGCACTATGGGAGGCAGACGCGGGCGGATCACCTAAGGATGGGAGTTTGAGACCAGCCTGATCAACAGGGAGAAACACCACCTCTACTAAAAAAAAAATACCAAAAATTAGTCGGATGTGGTGGCACATGCCTGTAATCCCAGCCACTCAGGAGGCTGAGGCAGGAGAATCATTTGAACCCAGGAAGTGGAGGTTGCGGTGAGTCTGGTGAGTCAAGATCGTGCCATTGCACTCCAGTCTAGGCAACAAGAGCAAAACTACATCAAAAAAGAAAAATAATAAAATAAGATAAAATCACATTTTATAAGAGACTTGTATCCCTCCTCATCAGATAGGTTCACATGACTTTCCTAAGATACTGAAAGGTTTTCTATGAGATTTTCATATGTAATATCTAGAACGTTGAATCAAAAGGTTAGAAGAACTATGAATGAGCCATGAAATTTAGGGGAAAAAAGCTTAAAATAATCTTTCAGTATATGAAGAACCATTAAATTTTAGGTAGTAACCAGTTGCTTTGCCTGGCCACTAAAATTCAAAAAAAATTTCAAGTCATAAGAGGAAAACTTCAATTATATGTAAGAACATTAGATTTTTTTTTATTTTCTGGCCACAGAAATGTTCATAGGCCAAAACAGTAAAAATAATTTATAAAGCACCTTCCTGAGAGTCTTTTTCTCCCTGAGTCTGTCACGAAGATGGTAAAAAATGAAATAGATGAGCACATGTTAAAACTTGGCTTTAAGAAAGGACTCAAACTTAGTGTTCCTTTTTGGGTTTCTCTAATCCTACTGCTTTATGGTCTCTATTAAGAGGACCTTAATGGGAACCAATTAACTGTAAATACAGTGAGGAGCCTGGGCAATTAAACAAATGGATTAAGTTCACCCAGTGATTACATTCCAGCCATCAAATGATTATCCAGCATTGCCTACTCTGAGTCACAAATGTAAATTAAATTCAGATCCAACAGCCTTGAAATTTCTCATTACACATCAACTGCCATTTGCTTGTCTCTAATGATTTTTGGTAGAAAAAAAAAAGCAGCTGGCATTATAGATTGACATCACACATTTTGTATTTGTATTCAAGCCAAATATCACTAGCTTTAAAATTCAAGTACATAACTAAATAAAGTAATTATGGTGATTTCACAAAAAAAGATAATACAATCTCTCAATTACAATACATAATTATACAAATGGCTTTCTCTAAATATAAAGTCACATAAAAATGTGTATTCTCGCTCCTTAACAACAGACTGATATATTTTTTAAAAAATAGACAGTTGAGCAACTTCTATGTAAACATTTGATAGTCTTTATTCAAGGTAGCAGAGACCCTCACAGGAAAATATTCTTATCTCATTCTGATTTACATTTATTACTACCACATTTTTTTTTTTTTTTTTTTTTTTTGAGAGAGAGAGTCTTGCTCTGTCAGCCAGGCTGGAGTGCAGTGGCAGGATCTCAGCTCACTGTAACTTCCATCTCCTGGGCTCAAGCAATTCTCCTGCCTCAGCCTCCTAAGCAGCTGACATTACAGGTGTGTGCCACCATGTCTGGCTAATTTTTGTGTTTTTTTAGTAGAGATGGGGTTTCACCATTTTGGCCAGCTGCTCTCGAACTCCTGACCTCAGGTGATCTGCCCTCCTCGACTTCCTAAAGTGCTGGGATTACAGAAATGAGCCACTGCGACCAGCCTATCACATCTATTTTTAAATAATCATTATCTCATCAGTCTGGCATTGCTATTTTGTTTGCAAAGTTGGTGCAGAGAGTAGCAGCCCAGAACTACAGGGAGGCAGAAGGTCTTTGTGGGTATGACTGGGGGAAAAAATTCTCAACTTAACCTAACTGTGAGGAAAATCTAAAAACAGACTTCAGGGACTTCTTTAATGACTTCCAACTATTCAGCATAGAAGAATATGTTCAGAGAGCATAGGGGGAAAATTAGATCTTTTCAGACAACCTGGTATGTACAGACTTTGAAGCCACCCTACAACCACATCTCTACTGTGACAAAAGTTGTTTTCATTGTTGACTCGAAGCAGATGTTGTAGGTGTCCTATCAACATCCCTTGACCCTTACTTCTCGAGAGCACACTGGACTGAATTCCAACCATTTTCAGGTTTGTCTAGGGATTTCCTTTAATCCCTTGACATTCTCTGCCTGCAACATGATCCACATGAAGTGCTAATAAATTACTGTACCCCAGAAATAGACCATACTCAGTGACTGGCAGGAGCAGGTGTACAAACATCCCTCTCTCTCCTTTTGGGTATTCAAATAAATGGCTCCCAGGTTCCTCAACAGATTTGAGCTCTAGTTGTCCACAATGGGAACCTGCCAAAGAAATCCTTTATCTGCTTACTTCCCTACCCTGTCTCACTTCCCCTACTCTTTTCTTCACATTTCCTAGGATCACCTCCAGAATAAAACACTTGCCCTTCAATTCTTGTCTCAGGTTCTGCCTTTAGGGCAACCCAAACTAAGAGACAAGTGAAAGAAACCCAGCAAGGTTATGCAAATAGAGGATTTTAACGACAGGTTCCTGTAAGTGCAGGAAGAGCAAAGCTGCAGCTGGGACTTGAGAACATGGAATCTTGAGCTGGACACTGCCATCTCTTAATCGCTCTGCGTATTGACTTCATGCTGTCAGACTGACTTCCTCCCTGGCTACAACCATGGCCACCAAACACTGCTGGGCCTTTTGCCTCCCGCCTTCAACCTTTAACTGAGCTTCAGCTCAACACATTGTCAAGAAAGAATTCTGAATGGTTACATTGGAATCAAGAAAACACTTCTACTTTTAACATTTTGGGCTACAGGGACATGAATGCTAGAACTGTTCCACCATGTAAGGCCAGGGAGGCAGGATCTCTAAAGCAATGGGACTTTTGGCATTGATACTTTTTTGAGGATTGCCAATGTATAAGCCATTTAAATAACGTGTTCAGTACCTGGCACGATGGCTCATGCCTGTAATCTCAGCACTATGGGAGGCCAAGGCAGATGGATCACCTGAGATTGGGAGTTCAAAACCAGCCTGACAAACCTGGAGAAACCCCGTCACTACTAAAAACACAAAATGAGCCAGGTGTAGTGGCGCATGCCTGTAATCCCAGCTACTTGGGAGGCCTGAGGCAGGAGAACCACTTGAACGCAGAGGCAGAGTTTGTGGTGAGCCAAGATCGCACCATTGCACTCCAGCCTGGGCAACAAGAGCAAACCGTCTCAAAAAAAAAAAAAAAAATTAAGTGCTTGGAGTAAAGGCAAGGAAGAAATATTTTCCTAAAGAATGAGGCTGTTGCTTTCAGCCTGACAATAAGTCATATTTATTAAATCCCTGCTATACTACAGATAATACTATTTATCAACCAATTGATCAATCTATCACCATCCATCCTTCCATCCATCCATCCATTCATCCAACAATCTTCTCAATCTTCAAAACACCCCTATGTTGTAAAATGATCATTACTGTCCCTCACCTCCATTTCAAATGAGGAAACTGAGGCCCAGAAAAATTCAGTAGCTTGCCCAAAGTCAAAGAGGAAGGCATATATCCAGGATTAAGCCCAGGTAGTCCAGGTCTAGGGTCTGCACCATGTCCTGTTGGCTCCTAGGGCATCTCTCTACTTCTCTCACTGCTGAAGTTCTGGGCATTATTTACTAAATTTATGAATAAAGTATTCTTTGTTATGAAAATTACAAATGAACTCAGAAGAATTAAGGTGAGGAAGGGCTGAACAGACTGAGAGGCAAATGCTTTATTGAGGAATAGATGTGGTCTTCCTGGAACCCTAGAGTACTAAAATGAAATTGGCTACTGTATGTAAAATCTTTAAAATTTAACTGCAAAATGTGACGATCCTGAAAGTATGCCTTGCTGTGAAAATGAAGGTTTTAAAATGGTTATTATCAATGTAAATCCAACTTACATAAAGTTAACATTTTAAAATCTTTATTTTGACATTTCATTATAGGCCACAAAATTGTCACAGTTTAACAGTTTATTGTCTTGTTTTCAAATGTATATTTTTAAATCCCTCTCCAAAGATATGCTTGAATTTCAAAATACTGGCCTTCTAACTAATATTCTACTGTTTTAGAGAAAACAATTTCTGGCCCTTCAAAGGAAGGTTTTCTATGATTAGCATTGTGTTACTGCATCTAGGGTTGTTATGAACAGTCTGAAATGCCAAGATCAAAAAATTAATAATTAAAATTAAATATAAAAATTAAGAAAGTACTAATAGCAAAATAATAAATAAATTGATATAAAGGGATATATAGCTGGTAAAGTCACTTGGAGTAACTCATTCACAAGAATAAAACAAACTGAATGTAACCCTACAAAATAATGAAAATGTTTCTTGAATTCTTTTGCACCTATTACAGTAACAGGGCTTTCATACTCCCCATTGTTTGAATCCTCTGACTTCTCCACTCTCTGTGTTCTATGTTTACCCAAATCACATTGCTGTATTTTCTCTTCCTCTCTTCTGATTTCTTGTAACCATTTTATCCATCAATCAGACTCACTTCTATGCATATACTGTCATAATGTCTGAATTCGAGGAAAATATGTCTGTTTGTATAATTCTCAGGTAGTGCATAGAATATGGCACATTTATTTTACAGAAAGGCAGAGCATCTACCCCAGCCCCAATGGCCTTTCCCTCGAGTTCTGCAGCTCTGTGCTGGCAGGTGTCTGTTCTACCCTGACTTTGTATATTATCCTGGGGACTTGCTTTTCCCCATGATAGAGACTAATTACAAGCATCACAGGGTTTTCTAAACCTTTACTCTTCTACACTTGACTGATACCATGTGTGGGGGGGGTGTGTGTAGGTGGGGGTGTCTAAATTAAATTGAATTCTTCTAGTGGTAAAGAACTAAGTCATCTGCTCCTGGGAAGTAAATACTGGAATATCTGCTTGAGGGACAGGTAAAACAATGAGCACACACATCTCTCCTTCCCTTTTCCCAGTTTCGTTCCACAGATATTCTTCCAAAAAAGAAAAAAAAGACAGTAACTATGTTACTGTCAGGCTGAAAGATTTCCTGAGGAAAATTTTACGATGCCAAGGGGAAAATTCTAGGTCTTCCAATGTCACAGCATAAAACTCAACCCAGACAAACGATAGCTTCTGCCTCTCACAAAATATACTGAGCCTATCCACAGTTGAACTGAAAGATTTAATTTTCACAATTCAAAAAGATACTCTGGAGATTTACCAAAATGTTGGCGGCACAGCGAAATAAAATACTTATTTTACGGAGGAAATAAAGGCATTGAACCTGCCCTAGCAGGGGTGTGGCCCTTTCCTACTAGTTGCCCAGTCCACCATTATTATTTATCTTGATTCAGCTTTTAGTCTTTCTACTTAGGGTAAGAGTAGTTTCTATGCCACAATTACAGTATTATAACATTCTTTGTTTTTCTGTGTATTTACTATTACCAGTGAATTCTGTACCTTCAGATGATTTGTGATTGCTCATTAATGCCCTTTCATTTCTGACTTAAGAACTCCCTTTAGTATTTTTTGTAGGACAGGTGTGGTGTGGATGAAATCCCTTAGCTTTTGTTTGTCTGGGAAAGTCTTTATTTCTCCTTCATATTTGAAGAATAGTTTCACCAGATATACTATTCTGGGGTAAAGTTTTTTTCTTTTTTTTTTTTCCTTCAGCACTTCCAATATGTCATGCTACTCTCTCCTGGCCTATAAGACTTCCACTGAAAAGCCTGCTGCCAGATGTATTCAGCTGCATTGCATGTTATTTTTTCTTTTCTCTTGCTGCTTTTGAGATCCTTTCTTTATCCTTGACCTTTGGAAGCTTGATTATTAAATACCTTGAAGGAGTCTTCTTTAGGTTAAATCTGCCTAGTGTTCTATAACCTCCGATATGTGCACAATATAATCTATACATTCAAATGAGTACAATCCTTTCAAACTGTAGGCTAACAGGAAATAATAATCACTATTATTTAGTGAGTGCTTACTATATGCCAGCCAGGCACTGTTCCCAGCACCAGACATGTATCACCTCATTTAATCTCACCACAATCCTAGGACATGAGCACTGTTATTATCCCAAGTTGCAGTTGAGGACACTGAGGCACAGGAAAATTCAATCATTTAAAACTGTCAATAGCAGACCTAGAATTTTAACCCAGGCCATCTGATTCCAGAGCTTGTGCTCTTAACAATGACCTCTCTCGGTCAATACTATGGTCTTATTCCAATTGTGTTTGTTTTTGAAAATCCTTTGATATGGTCTTATTCCAATTACGCTTATTTTTGAAAATCCCTGCCCAAATGGCGTATTAAATTGTTATCCCCAGTGTTGAAGGTGGGGCCTGGTGGAAAGGGATTGGCTCATGAGGGTGGATTTCTCATGAATGGTTTAGTAGCATCCTCCTAGTGCTGCTGTTCTGACAGTGGGTGGGTTCTCACGAAATCTGGTTGTTTAGAAGTGTGTGGCATTTCCTCATGTCCTCTCTCCTGCTCCTGCTATGGCCATGTGATTTGCCTGCTCCCGCTTTACCTTCTGCCATGAATGTAAGTTGCCTGGGGCCTCCCCAGAGGCCAAGACGATACCAGCATCATGCTTCCTGAGCAGCCGCAGAATCATGAGCCAGTTAAACATCTTTTCATTATAATTACCCAGTCTCAGGTATTTCTTTATAGCAACCTAAGAATGACCTAATACATCCCTTTTTTGAAATTTCCCTCAGGGCCAATTTATTGGTCACTGAAGAATATATATTTCTATAATTTATAATCCTTCCGCATTTTATTTTGTTAAAATGAAAGCATCCTACTTGATCGCATTTACTCACTGTTCTAGTAATTATGTAACATATAAAGATAAAATAAGCAAATAGAAGAAAAACAAAATAAAATAGACCCTGTCTTAACAGTACTTACTATCTCAAATGAAAAGCATTTTCTTCAGGCTTTCTTAGGGTAAAAATCAGAGAAGTTCAAAGATATATTAGAACCCAACAAGAATACACACTGATTTTTATCATATTCATTTAAAAAATGACTTGTTTTCACTTCAATTATTCAAAGTATTTCTTAGGATTCTGCCAGTCAGCTCCTGTAGGTCCTGGGGAAACAGTGGTGAACAAAGGAGACACAAGTCCTGTGCTCATGGAGCTTGTGCTGTAGTGGAGAGACGCATTGTCAGCCAATTCAAGTACAATATAAGCTCAGATAGAAGCAAGGGCTATGAAAAAATAAAGCAGGATACAGGGATAGAGTCTGAAGGGAGGTTGCTATTTGTGGCAGGTGATCAGGGAAATCCTCTCTACATAAGTGGCATTTAATCAAAGAGCAGAACAACGTAAAGAAGTAAACTCTGCAGTTGTCTGAAGGAAGAGCATTCCAAGGAGGAGCATTTTGGAGATCTGATGGAACAGCAAAAGGGGATAGGATAGGGAATTAAAAATTTGTTACAACAAAAAGAAACAATTTTCTTAGTAATACGTTATTTCCAGGAATGTTTATAATCATGCAAATACTGGACCATTCATGTGGCAAAAATTACTAGTGAGTTTTAAAGTGCCAGACTCAGGGCTGCTGGGGATTGTAATAAACAAAATCATCACTGCTTATGAAAAAATCAACAAAAAGTTCAGCTGTGTGAAGGAGAAGTACATGGAGTATGCAGATCAGAGGAAATACACCTTGTCTAAAGGGGTTCAGCTGAAGGAAGGTAAGAATTAACCAGGTGACAAGTGGAAAAGTGTATTCCAGGTAAAGGGAGCTGCATATGCAAAGGCCCTGTGGTCAAAGGGAGCCCAGATGGAACTAGGAATTGTTAGAGTTTTGTTGTGGTAAAGCTCAAGAACTTGGCAGAGGCCAGAGCATGCAAGGTTGTCTCCTTGCGGCCATACTGAGGGCTTGGTCTTTGCATGAGCAGTTGGAAATCACTGAAGTGTTTTAAGCAACTTAAAATTCTCAAAATTTGGGGTGTATTATAGCTTTCTTAAGAATTTTATCAACTTTATACCATAAAAAAAATAATTTTAAAAAAAATTTAAGAAGCGCTGTTAATAGGCATGCTTCACTTTGTCTCTACTTATCCAGGTTTACCTACAGGTTTATTTTGATCCATCCAATTTAAACTTCATGAGCTTCTCTTCTAATTATCTAGTGTCATAATATGAATGGGATTATACCAAGCAACAGAGTAATAATTCCCATTCCAGGAATAGCTGAAGTTTTCCATTTTTATTGGAAAGCTTTTATTGTATATATTTCCTATACCATGCTAGCTTCATAAATCCCATATATGTTCTGTGAAGAAGCTGAAAATGCTTCCCAGAGCCTCAAGCTCTGTAATCTTCTCTGAAAATGCAGTTGAAGATGGCGTGTAATTTTGTTCTTTGGAATTGGAGGAAGATCTAGAAATAAAAAATGGAAACAAGTACCATATTTGGAGGGATTTTTTTCTTGAGAAGGATAACAAAGACCTGCCTAATAATGAATCACATCAGATGAATGAAAAGAACCTTTCCTGACCTTCAGTTCTAGTACAATTGGTCCAGCGATGTGCCCAGAAACCCTGTATCTAGCAGCTGAATACAGAATAAAGAATGCTCTGAGGCACTTCCTATAAGAGGTAACAAAGAGACCTTTCTTCCATTCAATAAGTTAATATCTGAGGAAGTAAAAGCAAATGGAAAGGGCAAAATGACATGGGACATCAAACTCTGGGGACCCTGCAGGGAAGGGAAAGAGGTACCTAGGTATCCCAGGTCCACATCTACAGGCTCAGAGAAAAATCACAAGAAAATCAGAATTACAGAAAATTCTAGAATGTTGGGACCCTATCCAGACTCCCATTCATATCTCCAGTACAAGTTTATGGCATCATATGTCAAGCAACACCCCTCCAGCTCTCTGCCTAGGGTGTCCCTAGCCCACTACCAGGTGTGCCATAAGCACCTGGGCATAAGCGCCCCAGAGAAGCCCTCGGTCAGATGCTGAGGGCTCCCCCTTGTGATTGGAAAAAAATATACCCCAACTTTTCATTCAGCATACAGGGCAACTCTAAAACATCCTGTATACCAAGCTAGTCCAGCCCTGTCCCACGGACCACATGTGGCCCAACACAAACTCATAAATCTTTCTTAAAACATCATGAGGAGAGGAGTATCCAAGATGGCCGTTTAGGAGCAGCTCAGGATTGCAGCTCCCAGTGAAAGCGCAGATGGTGAGTGGACGCCACATTTTTACTGCCCACAGACTAGGCAATTCCCAGGCAGAGAAGCTGCACAGGTCGCCAGCGCGGCTGTTTCGGCCGGCGCTGCTGCTTTGCCCTGCGCAGCTGCTTTGTCAGCGCCCTGGAGCAGTGGCTTTCCGTACAAAATACACCAGTCGGGGTGCCCTTTTGGCTGGCGATTGGAGCCACGGGAACTCGCCCATTCATCTGTTTAAAAAGGGGACTGAGCGGGGAGCCAGGACAGTAGATGCCAGGACAAAAAAAGCTCCACGAATCTCAGTGCTGCTGTTTAAGCCAGCGCAGTGAGTTGTCGCACGGGAAAAAACACACACTGCGGTGCCTCTTCAACATGCGACTGGAACACCAACTTAAAAAAAAAAAAAAAGTCTCTGAGGCAGGGAGCCAGATGATCAGGCTCGTCTGGTTCCACCCCCACAAAAGAACAGCAACCAGAAACTCTCTGGATTGAGAGTTTCACAGCAAGCGCAGCTGAACCCAGGACGGTCCAGCTCTGTGGGGGAGGGGCATCCGCCATTACCGAGGCAGCCCACCACTACGGAGGTAGTCAGCCAATGCTGAGGCAGCCCGCCGTTGCCAAGGCAACCCATCACTGCAGAGAGACTCTGCCTTAACAGAGGCAGGCCACCATTGCTGAGGCAGTTCTAACTACACCCATATAAACAGGACTGCAGGGAAGTTCACTCTGCAGCTGGGCGGAGCCCACAGCAGCTCAGCAAAGCCTCTACAGGCAGACAGTGACTAAGCTGCCTCATTGCTGGACAGGGCAGCTCTGAAGGAAAAAAAAAGAGAAGGCAGTGGCATAACCGAAGCTCATAAAACCCCAAATCCCTGGGACAGAGGACCTGGGAACAAAAGGCAGTTTATGAATTCTGCTGCAGCAGACCTAAACGTACCTGCCCAGCAGCTCTGAATGAACAACAGAGCTCACAGCTCAGCATTTCAGCTCCTATAAAGAAGAGACCGTCTCCTCAAGAAGCTCCCTGACCCCTATATATCCAAAGAGCCACCTCATAAAGGAGAGATCAGATTGACACTAGGTGGGTATCCTTCTGGAACAAAGATAGCAGAAGAAGAAAACTGGTAACAACCCTTACTGTTCAGCAGCTGCTGCAGGTGAACCCCAGGCAAGCAGGGCCTGGAGTGGACCTCAGCAGACCTACAGCAGAGGGGTCAGACTGTCAGAAGGAAAACCAAGAAACAGAAATAACCTCATCATCAACAAACAGAACGTCAATCTGAAAGATTTGAGACCCAATCTGAAAGCCAGCAACTACAAAGTCGACAGGTGGATAAATCCTTAAAGATGGGAAGACACCAGCGCAAAAAGGATGAAAACACCGGAAACCAGAACACCTCTCCTCCTACAAGGGATCACAACTCCTCACCAGCAAAGGAACAAGGTTGGATGGATAACAAGTGTCATGAAATGACAGAATCAGACTTCAGAAGGTGGGTAGTAAGAAACTTCTGTGAACTTAAAGAACATGTTCTAACCAAATGCAAAGAAACTAAGAACCTTGAAAAAAGATTTGATGAAATGCTAACGAGAGTGGACAAAATAGAAAGGAATATAAGTGAATTGATGGAGCTGAAAAACGCAACACGAGAACTTCGTGAAGCATGCACAAGTATCAACAGCCGAATTGACCAAGCAGAAGAAAGGATATCAGAGGTCGAAGATCAACTCAATGAAATAAAACGGGAAGGGAAGAATGGGGTAAAAAGGAATGAATAAAGTCTCCAAGAAATGTGAGACTATGTGAAAAGACCTAATCTATGTTTGATAGGTGTACCTGAATGCGACGAAGAGAATGAATCCAAGCTGGAAAATACTCTTCAGGATATTATCCAGGAAAACTTCCCCAACCTAGCAAGGCAGG
>NW_022436944.1:47169485-47171219 GCF_009761245.1 Sapajus apella
ATTCAAATAGGAAAGGAGGAAGTCAAATTGTCTCTATTTGCAGACGACATGATTGTATATCTAGAAGACCCCATCGTCTCAGCCCCAAATCTCCTGAAACTGATAAGCAAGTTCAGCAAAGTCTCAGGATACAAAATCAAAGTGCAAAAATCACATGCATTCCTATACACCAATAACAGACTTAAAGAGAGCCAAATCAAGAACAAACTTCCATTCACAATTGCCACAAAGAAAATAAAATACCTAGGAATACAACTAACAAGGAACGTAAAGGATCTCTTCAAGGAGACTACAAGCCACTGCTCAACGAAATAAGAGAGGACACAAACAGATGGAGAAACATTCCATGTTCATGGTTAGGAATAATCAATATCGTAAAAATGGCCACACTGCCCAAAGTAATTTACAGATTCAGTGCTATCCCCATCAAGCTACCAATGACCTTCTTCGCAGAACTGGAAAAAATCACCTTAAACTTCATATGGAACCAAAAGAGAGCCCGCATAGCCAAGTCAATTCTAAGCAGAAAGAACAAAGCGGGAGGCATCACACTACCAGACTTCAAACTATACTACAAGGCTACAGTAATCAAAACAGCATGGTACTGGTACCGAAACAGACATATAGACCAATGGAACAGAACAGAGGTCTCGGAGGCAACACAACATATCTACAACCATCTGATCTTTGACAAACCAGACAAAAACAAGCAATGGGGAAAGGATTCCCTGTTCAATAAATGGTGTTGGGAAAGCTGGCTAGCCATGTGCAGAAAACAGAAGCTGGACCCCTTCCTGACACCTTACACTAAAATTAACTCCAGATGGATTAAAGACTTAAACATAAGACCTAACACTATAAAAACCCTAGAAGAAGATCTAGGCAAAACCATTCAGGACATAGGTGTAGGCAAGGACTTCATGACCAAAACACCAAAAGCATTGACAACAAAAGCCAAAATAGACAAATGGGACCTAATCAAACTCCACAGCTTCTGCACAGCAAAAGAAACAGTCATTAGAGCAAATCGGCAACCAACAGAATGGGAAAAACTTTTTGCAGTTTACCCATCTGACAAAGGGCTGATATCCAGAATTTACAAAGAACTAAAACAGATTTACAAGAAAAAAACTAACAAGCCCATTCAAAAGTGGGCGAAGGATATGAACAGACACTTTATAAAAGAAGACATACATGAGGCGAACAAACATGAAAAAATGCTCATCATCACTGGTCATCAGAGAAATGCAAATCAAAACTACATTGAGATACCATCTCACACCAGTTAGAACGGCGATCATTAAAAAATCTGGAGACAACAGATGCTGGAGAGGATGTGGAAAAATAGGAACACTTTTGCACTGTTGGTGGGAGTGTAAATTAGTTCAACCGTTGTGGAAGACAGTGTGGCGATTCCTCAAGGACCTAGAAATAGAAATTCCATTTGACCCAGCAATCCCATTACTGGGTATATATCCAAAGGATTATAAATCGTTCTACTATAAGGACACGTGCACACGAATGTTCACTGCAGCACTGTTTACAATAGCAAAGACCTGGAACCAACCCAAACGCCCATCGACGATAGACTGGACAGGGAAAATGTGGCACATATACACCATGGAATATTATGCAGCCATCAAAAATGATGAGTCTGGGTCCTTTGTAGGGACATGGATGAACCTGGAAACCATCATTCTCAGCAAACTGACAGAAGAGCAGAAGATCAAACAC
>NW_022436944.1:47171319-47242119 GCF_009761245.1 Sapajus apella
ACCTAAAATGCAATAAAATAAATAAATGGGAAAAAAAAAAACATCATGAAATTTCTTTTTGCATTTTTTGTTGAGACAGAGCCTTGCTCTGTCACCCAGGCTGGAGTGCAGTGGCATGATCTCAGCTCACTGCAACCTCTGCCTCCTGGGTTCAAGCAATTCTCTTGTCTCAGCCTCCCTGAGTAGCAGGGATGACAGATGCCCACCACCACGCCCGGCTAATTTTTGTATTTTTAGGAGGGACAGGGGTTTCACCATATTGGCCAAGCTGGTTTCAAACTCCTGACCTTGTGATCCACCCACCTCAGCCTCCTAAAGTGCTGGGATTAAAGGTGTGAGCCACTGTACCACCAGGCCTTTTTGCAACTTTTTAAAGCTCATCAGCTATCATTAGTGTTCATTTATTTTATGTGTGGTCCAAGACAATTCTTCCTCTTCCAGTGTGGCCCAGAAAAGCCAAAAGATTGTACACCCGTGCTCTACACTATATCCCAGATAATACTCCATGACCCTAATTATTAATGTCCACTGTTACTTGCTGCTTTACCTCCCAGTCTCACTTCACCTCTCTCCTACTAGTATTTCCTGGGACCTCATCCCAAATAAAGTATTTCACTCAAATTCTTGTCTCAGATTCTGCTTTTGGAATCTGAGACAAGAATTTGAGTGAAATAGTTAAGAAAGCAACACAAACGATGTAGGACTGAGTTCTTTTAACTCCATCCTCAAAGACATCAAAAACTAGCAAGAAAGATGGTTAGTGAGCCCCACTTCATAGTAAAACCCATCAGACAAGGGGCATTTCTAATAACTTGGGGAGGTGAGAAAAGGGAGTAGAAAGAAATTTTTAAAGCAATTTAAAAGAACAAGGGGTTGACAGAAAGAAAAATGGCAGAAAGATATACTGTACATGTTATTAAAACAATCATAGCACACCTACATGAAATAACAGCTTATCTATATGAGTAGGTTCAGCTTTACAAACTCTTCAGTTAATTTAAAAATTGAATGAAAATGTGAATCCATGTTTCAGCTAACACAGCAAAAAAGTTGTCATGTTTTAGATCTCTTTCTACATATTCTATAGACTCTCTCTCTCTCTCTCTCTCTTACACACACACACACACACACACACACACACACACACACAGTTGATACTATCATATGAGCAATTCTAAATTTAATTCACAGTCTCAGGAATAAAAATATGCTTTTAATAATAAGTATGATCAGCAAAAATTTAAGTTTGTGTTTTATTCTGCAATTTGATTGATAATCAAATTTGTTCAGAAATATATGATTACTTGACACTTTTATAATCAAATTTGTATTGTTTATTGCATAAAAACAGTATGAAGTGAAACAAAAGAAAATTACTCTTCTGTCAGCAAGTAACAAGTAGATCAGCCTTATTGTTAAGAGGTGAAGAAGACTATCTTGCACCTTACCAGCTACATATTAGCCTGCCACAGTTTCTTTGCATCTTCTCATGAAACTAGTTTCAAGAATAGAGATGTCAGGAATTTCCAGTAAGACAAATGAAAAGTCACCCTCTTATAACATTATTCTGAACACTTCTGCATGAAAGGACTTTGTAAAATTAGGCTATTTTTAGACAATTTCTACCCTTCCTCAAGAAGAGTCGTGTTTAATTCTATTCCCAAGACTCAATTGTATAACTATAGGTTAAATTTTTTAAAAGTTGAAGTGTCTTGATTGCTTGACCTGTTGAATCGGATTTCAGAATATTTCCCTGAAATCTGCTTTTCTACTCACTACCAGGACTATGTTCCAATTTCAACAGATTCAGACAAATGATATGTGATCAGCAAAAGAAGATTCTTACTTCATAATAATTAATGGCTTGCAAAGAAACCTCCAAAGTATGCCAAAGAATTTAAAAGTGTCTCAATTCATCAAAACATAAACACTCATTTATCCAAGAAGCAACTTACTTTGCAAACATATGTGTAAGTATACATGTCATTATTTATCCATTCATGCAATAAAGTTTATTCAATGTCTATTATTTGCCAGATGCTAGGATAGGTACTAGGGTACAAAAAATCCTCGCCCCTACACTTGAATGTTTATAGGTAGAAAAAAGAAAAAGAGTCATACATACAGGTAGCTACAAGAAAATGTTCCAAGTATCATGTTGGGTAGCATATCTGTTACTTTGTTCTCAGATTCATTCAACAACTATTGCACACCTACTGTATGCCAAGGATCATTTCAATTTACAATTTATAAAAGTAATCCCCATGAAAGGCAGTGATACCTTAGAAGAAAGATTATTTTTGTGGTGGTTATTTTAAGCATAGATAATGATCCACAATTCTAGTCATGTGTATTACCAAGATAATTGGAAAAAAAACTTATAAGCTTTCTTTCCTGAAATCCTCTTGCCTTTGCAAGTCAATAATAGAAATGAAACTCCGAACCAGTTAAGCATGTTTGAGAGCCATAAAATAATTGTCCTTACCAAGAATACAGGATTGTTCCAACAACAGATGTGAGTTTACTGTTTTCTTGTTTTTGCTTTGCCAGGCCAAAGTCAGCTACAATTCACAAAACAATGCAATATGTTATTATATTTTCCCAGAGTTAGTATTGTTACTTTGCATTTGACAATCTACACAATAACCATTACACTTCATAACCAAAGTCTTTTCTTACTCTCTGTCAAAATGCCCAATGTACCAGTCTTCCACATCATTTCCAGTCTTAATTAATGGCATACATACTGTGTCATTTTGCTATATATTTTGATATAATGAGGTTTATCACTTGAAAAAAAGCTTAAATTAAGTCTTGTTGACTGAAACATAGGACAAAGTACTTATTGAATCTGTAATTTCACTTTTTAGGTTATCCTTTAAAATTTTTAAATAAACAGAATGAATCTAACATTTGGCATATGGCAGTCACAACCTCATCAGACCAAAAGAAAAGTAAGAATTGCCCGAATAACTACCATGAAGGCCTGAAAACCTAAAATTAACTGGCATCAATGTATACTAGTCACAGTACAAGTATGTTCAAAATAATCTCAAAATATTTAAACAGAAGATTCTGATTTTTATCACAGAACACCAAATATTTATATTTCATTTTAG
Source organism: Sapajus apella (assembly GCF_009761245.1). NCBI lineage: Eukaryota > Metazoa > Chordata > Mammalia > Primates > Cebidae > Sapajus > Sapajus apella. Next base: position 47,174,439 of record NW_022436944.1, read on the forward strand.
CACAATCTTGCACTTATCAAAAATCTTCAGGTACTTGTCTTTTTTAAACTACTCAACAACTTAGGACAAAATGATAAAAACAGATATTTTTCCTATCCATTTGTTACAGATTCACCAGTATTTCACAAGCTTTAATTACCAGATTACACAAAAAGACAATGTGGAACCAGGTCAAGAAATCAAGCTGCTTTTCCTAAGAAGCTTTGATATTCTCAATATCATGTTGTAAAGTGCAGCAAATGTTTATGGAATTTCTCAGCAACAAACTTTAAGGCAGCATTTGATTATTTATATATACTAAAATGCCTTTCAGATTGAAAATGTTCTAAAGTAGTTTCATTTCAAAATAATAAAAATTCACATGATTAATAATAACACACATTTACTTAATAACAAGCTTCTACTAGCACAAATTCAGCCACTTCCATGAATTGCCTCATTTAATACTCATAGCACTCTGAAAGATAGGCATTATCATTAGTAAAGCTTAGTGTTTAAAAGCCAGGACTCTGGAACTGGACAGCCTCAATCTGAATACCGACTCTATCATGTGCAACCTGAGTAATCCTGGGCAAGTTATTTAATCTTGCTTTCCAATAGCTTTCCTATCTGTAAAATAAGGATTATAATAATATAGTACTGATATGTACTGTAAACAGTACAGTATGATAGTAAAATTTAAATAATTTAATATATACAAACATCATGTATGTATTATCTATAAATACATATAGTAGAGTATTCAATAACTGATGTATATTATAATTTAATCGTCACAGTTATCCATTTTATATATGAGGAAACAGGCTGAGAGAGAATGTGTGACTTGCCCAATGTCTCACAGGGAGAAATTAACAGTCAGATATTAATCTGGGGTTGTTGGATTCTAAAGCCCCAAATCTGACCAAGACACAATATTGCCAATATAGAAAACTAAGGACCAGATCAATTCAATGATAAACTCAACCAAACATTTAAGAAATATATACCAATTCTACACAAACTCTTCCAGAAAACAGAAGAGGAGGGAATACTTCCCAAATCACTTCATAAAGCCAGCATTACACCATTCCAAACCCAGACAAAGACATGTTAAAAAAACTACAGAACAAGAGCCCTTTGAACACAGACACAAAAACTATCAACAAAATATAAGTAAATCAAATCCAGTGACACATAAAAAGGAAATATAAAATACATTAGGTATTAACATAATGACCAAGTAGGGTTTATGTCAGAAATACAAGGCTAATTCGACATTTAAAAATCCATCAACTTGAGTTCAACAGAAGCCTGAACACTAGCAGTGTGCAATATATCCATGTAACAATCATGCACATGTGGCCTCTGAATCTAAAATAATTTTAAAAATAAAAATTTATCAGCCAAGTGTGGTGGCTCACGCCTGTAACCCAGCACCTTGGGAGGTCGAGGCAGGTGGATCAACTGAGGTCAGGAGTTCAAGACCAGCCTGGCCAACATGGTGAAACCCCTTCTCTACTAAAAATACAAAATATTAGGAGGGCATGGTGGCAGGTGACTGTAATCCCAGTTACTCCGAAGGCTCAGGCAAGAGAATTGCTTGAACCTGGGAGGCAGAGGTTGCAGTGAGCCGAGATCATGCCATTGCACTCCAACCTGGGCAACAAGAGTGAAACTCCATCTCAAAAAAATAAATAAATAAATAATAAAATAAATTCAGAAAATAAAAATTCATCAATGTAATTTACCAAATCAATACATTAAAGAAGAAACACCATATGACCATCTCAACCAATATGCAAAAAGCATCAGCAAAATTCAACATCTAATCCTTTCGGCAAAATAAGAATAGATGGGTACTTTCTTAACCTGATAAAGGGCATCTACCCAAAAAAAGCTATAGCTAATATTCTACTTAATGTTGAAAAACTGAGTGTTTCCCTTTTAAGTTCAAAAACAAAGCATCTCCACCATTCTCAGTGTTCCTAGTCAACATCCTACTGAAGATTCAGATTAAGTACAGTATGTGCATACAAAATTTTGTGGGAACATAATTTTAAATTTCCCTTTGATAAATGCCTTGGAGTGGGATTATTGGATCATATTATAAGGATGTGTTTAATTTGATTTTATAGAACCTGCCAAGTCAAAACGTTTTCCAATTTTTTTCTCTTACCAGAAATAGGAAGGTTCCAGTTGCTTCTGCATCCCACCAGCATTTAATGTTGTCAGTTTTTATTTAATTAGCTATTCTAATAGGTAAGTAGTGATATCTCAGTATCGTTTTCGTTTGCATGTCCCTAGACATTACTGGTGTTGAACACTTTCAAAGTACTTATTTGCAATCTGGGCATCTTCATTTTTTTTAAAAAAAATGAACACTTCATGCATTTGCATGTCATCCTTGTGCAGGGGCCATGCTAATCCCTGTAGCATTCCAATTTTCATATATGTGCTGCCACAGTGAGCACCTGGGTATCTTCCTTAGTGAAGCGCCTGCTCAAATTTTTGCACATCTTTTTCATTAGGTTGTTTTTTTTTTATTTTTAAGTTGTGGATACTAATTATTTGTCAGATATACAATTTGCAAATATTTTCTACTAGTCTGCTGCTTATCTTTTCGTTTTCTTAATAATGTTTTTCAAAGAACAGAAGTTCTAAACTTTGATGAAGTCAAATTTATTAGTTTATGTGACATGTTATGTTTTTGATGCTATGTCTAAGAAATATTTGCCTAGCCCAAGACTGCAAAAACTATATCCATTTTTTTCTTCCGGAATTTTCATAATTTAAGTTTCATGTAGTTCTATGATCCAAACTGAGCTAAGTTTTATATAAGGTATAATATATAGGTTGAGGTTCTGATTTTTTTATGTGGATTTTCAACTGTTACCATGCAATTTGTTGGAAATAGCCCCTTGCTCTCTCTGAGCACCAGATTTACATATTCATCTGGATAATCAAAACTTTCACTTAAGTGTCTCCTAGGCATCTCAGAATTAACACACCCAAAGAGAATTCTCAATCTTAACTCAAATGACTCCTCCTGGTTCCCCACCTCAGTAAGTGGCACCAGCATTGACCTAGGTACTATCTTTAGTTCTTCTGCTAGCTGTCAACACATTCCCTTTCAGCATCAAATCCACCCTTCATCACAGCCCTGCTTTGTTAATGGAGCTGGACCTTGATAATGTCTCTCCTTCACCAGCTGGCTTGATGTGAAGCTTTGTCAATAGAGGGTGCTGAAGGGAAACTGCGGGAGAGGCTTCTCTTCTTCTCCTAGTTCTGACATGCTTCCTCTCTTTCCTTGCTCCTGTAGCACTTGTGCAGTGTGCAGGATAGTGGTGCTCACTGCAGGCAGCTTCCTACACAGTTCCACTGGCACTATATCCAGCTTCCTTGCAAATTTTGCAAGCACCCCAGCAGACAACATACCAGGAAATTCTGCTGGCATCTCAGCTGTTTTCATAACACCTCCACAGGTAGATTCCCAGTAAGTTCTACCAGCATTCTACCCAGGCTCAGTCTAGCTAGTCTCATGAGCACCCGAGCCAAGAGATTCCCACTGAGTTCTACTAGTACACCAGAAAATGGCTTCCTGAAAAGGATACTCATCATTCCAGGGACAATTTTCTGTTTGATAGCTTTATCTTGCATCATTTCAATGCAATTTCTGCCATCAGTGGGCTAAAGTCATACCCTCTTCAACAAAGTCTGAATCTCAGCCCTTGAAGAGAGGGACTTTCTTAAAATTTGTTTTTTCTCTGAATACCTTGCCCCAGCCCTAGAGGTAGTAGCTCATTCTTATATAGTGACACCTCATTTTATTGTGCTTCACTTTATTGCACTTTGCAAATATTGTATTCTTTTTTACAAATTGAAGGTTTGTGGCCACCCTGTATCCAGCAAGCCTATCAGCGCTATTTTTCAACAACATCTGCTCACTTTATATCTCTGAAACATTTTGGTGATGCTCATAAAATTTCAAACTTTATTATTATTATATCTGTTATGGTGATCTGTGATGAGTGATCTTTGATGTTGCTATTGTCACTGTTTTGGGACACCACAAACCATGCTCATTTAATATAGCAACCTTAATTGCTCAATGTTGTGTGTGTTCTGACTGCTCCATTGACTGGTTGCTCCCCCAACTCTCACTGCCTATGAGCCTCCTTATTCCCCTAGACACAACAATATTGAAATTAGGCCAGAGAATAACCCTACATTGGCCTCCAACCATTCAAGTGAAAGGAAGAGTCATACATCACTGATTTTTGATCAAAAGCTAGAAATGATTAAGCTTAGTGAGAAAGGCACATCAAAAAACTGAGACAGGCTGAAAGGTAGGCCTCTGGCACCAAACAGCCAATTTGTAAAGGAAAAATTCTAGAGGGAAACTAAAAGTGCTACTCAATGGAGTGACACTTCTGAACACACAAATGGTAAGAAAATAAACAGCTTTACTGCTGATAAGGAGAAAGTTTTAGTGATCTGGACAGAAGATCAAACCAGCATACTCCTGTAAGCCAAAGCCTAATTTGGAGCAAGACCCTAACTCTCTTCAATTCTGTGAAGGCTCAGAGAAAGCTGCAGAAGAAAGTCTGGAAGCTAGCAGAGGTTGGTTCATGAAGCGTAAGGAAAGAAGACAACTCCATAACATAACAGTGCAAGGTGAAGCAGCAGGTGCTGATACAGAAGCTGTGGAAAGTCATCCAGATCTGGCTAAGACAGTTGATGAAGGTGGCTACACTAAGGAACAGATATTCGGTGTAGACAAAATAGCCTTCTACTGAAATAAGATGCCATCTAGGACTTTCATAATTAGGGAGGAGAAGTCAATGCCTGGCTTCAAGGCTTCAAAGAACAGGCTGGCTCTCTTATTAAGGACTAATGTAGCTGGTAATTAAGTTGAAGCCAATGTTTATGAACCATTCTGAAAATTTTAGGGCCCATAAGAATTACGCTACATATACTCTGCCTGTGGTTTATAAGTAGAACAGCAAAGCCTGAATGACGGTACTTCTATTTACAGCATAGTTTACTATTTTAAGCCCTCTGTTGAGAACCACCGCTTAGAAAAAAAATTCCTTTCAAAATATTAGTGTCTGTTGACAATACACCTCATCACTCAAGAGCTCTGATGGATATGAAAAAAAAAAATGTTGTTTTCATGTCTGCTAACACAATATCCATTCTGTAGTCCATATATCAAGGAGTCATTTCTACTTTTACTAATTGAAAGATACATTTCATAAGGCTATAGCTGTCATAGATAGTGATTCCTGCAACGTTTACCTCCTGGAAAAGATTCACCATTCTAGATACCATTAAGAACATTCATGATTCAAGAGAAGTAGTCAAAGTATCAACATTAACAGGAGTTTGGAAGAAGTTGATTACAACCCTCATGGATGACTTTAAAGGGCTCAAGATTTCAGTGAAGAAAGTTACTGCAGATGTGGAAATAACAAGACAACTAGAATTAGAATCAGAGCCCGAAGACTTGGCTGAACCATTGTAATCTCACAATAAAACTTGAATGCGTGAGGAGTTGCTTCTTCTGGATGAGCAAAGAAATAGGTTTCTGGAAATGGAATCTACTCCTGGGAAAGATGCTGTGAACCTTGTTGAAATAACAAGAAAATGTTTGAAATATTCTATAAATTTAATTGACATAGAGGCAGCAGGGCTTGAGAGGATTGACTCTAATTTTGAAAGAAGTTTTACTGTTGGTAAAATGCTATCAAACAGCATTTCGTGCTACAGAAATATATTTTGTGAAAGGAAGAGAAAATTTCTGCAGCAAACTTCATTGTTGTCTTATTTTATTAAATTGCCATAGCCACGCCAAACTTAAGCAACCACCACCCTGATCAGTCAGCAGCATCAAGTCATGACCCTCCACCGGCGAAAAGATTATGGCTTGCTGACGGGTCAGATGATTGTTGGCATTGTTTACCAACAAATTATATTTTAATTGAGGCATGTACCTTAATTGCTTATTAGACATAATGCTATTATTGCACACTAAGTAGGCTAGAGCATAATGTGAAGACAACATTTGTACAAACTAGAAAACCAAAAAGTTGATGTGACTTGCTTTATTGCAATGTTTGCTTTATTGCGGCGTTCTGGAACAAAACCCAAGCATCTCCAAGGTATACCTGTATATGCTGTTCTTGTATTCCTTATTGGGTTGTCTTTACCACTTTGTAGTTAATCCTAGTACTTGTTAAAAGTCATTTTAATACATGAAACGTGTCCTGTTAAAATTACTAGGTGGTTTCGGTGTCATGAATGAATCCTGACTCATATATAGTTCTGTACTTTACCACAGCAAAGCCCTATTGCTTCTACAAAAAAAAAAAGTTTATATATATATAAATAAAAGCCCTATTGCCTCTACAAAAGTTTATATATATTAAAAAAGTTTTATATATATATAAAACATATATTTATATTACATATGTATATTAACATATTTTATATATATTTATAAACATATATATAATAAAACATATATATAACATATATATAACAGATACATATGTATATATATAATATATATACATATGTATGTATATAATATGTATACATATATAAAACATATATCTGTTATATATATCTGTTATCTGTTATATATATGTTATATATATATATCTATATATATAACAGATATATATAACATATATATTATATATAGAGAGATATCTGTTATATATATATGTTATATATTATATATAATATGTATGTTATATATATTTTATATATAATACATATATATTATATATATAGTGAATTAGGGCACCTCTCATCACCTCCACTGAAGTTGTAGTTTTGAAAAATGTTTATCAGTTCTCTAACATTCCTCCCTTCAGGAGGTAAATCTTTTTTTTTTTTTTTTGAGACGGAGTTTCACTCATGTTACCCAGGCTGGAGTGCAATGGCGCGATCTCGGCTCACCGCAACCTCCGCCTCCTGGGTTCAGGCAATTCTCCTGCCTCAGCCTCCTGAGTAGCTGGGATTACAGGCACGCACCACCATGCCCAGCTAATTTTTTGTATTTTTAGTAGAGATGGGGTTTCACCATGTTGACCAGGATGGTCTCGATCTCTTGACCTCATGATCCACCCGCCTCGGCCTCCCAAAGTGCTGGGATTACAGGCTTGAGCCACCGCGCCCGGCCCTCAGGAGGTAAATCTTAACTGTCCTTCTCTTATGTGTGAGTGAGACTTGGTAACTAATGGCTAATGAACTAAATACAGAAGGGATGAGATGTTACTTCCAATGTTAGGTTAAAAGAGACTGCGGCTTCCAATTGTGTTGTGCTCTCTCTTGCTCACTGACTCTCTCAGAACCCAGCCACCATGTCGAATAGTACACGTTATTCTGCTGAGGAGGTTACATAGAGAAGAGAAGCCCTCCAGGATAAAAGGCCAAGTAGAAGAGAAACGAGGCACTCACTTCAGCCAAAAGCCAGAACTCATCACCAGCCATGGTAGTGAGCCTTCTTGGAAGCTGACCCTCCAGCCCCAGTCCAGGCTTCAGATGATGTATCCTGGGCTGACAGTTTGACTACAGCCTCATGAGAAACCCTGAATCAGAATCACCCAGATAAGCTGCTCCTGGACTCCTGACCCCCTTAGAAACTATAAGAAAATAAATGTTTGTTATTTTAACCCTCCAAAATTTCTGGGTAATTTGTTACCCAGCAGTGCATAATGAATACAACTGCTATCAGTTGTATTCTAGTCCATGCTGCTGTGACCTCTCATTGAGGCTACAGAGCTATTCCTCCTGAACAGGCTCCCTCCTTCCATCTCTCCTCATGAAATATAATTCTACACTTCAGATCCAAAATGATCCTTTAAATATCTAAAATAGGCACACAATTGTCCATTTACTCATTGGTTACTACTTACAAGGTTAAAATTCTACAAAGACTTTTGATAAATACTAAGAATCAAAGCCAAACTACTAACTACCAGGTCTGTACAACATACATGATCTGGGTGTTCAGAGTGACTTTTCTAGTACACACTATAAAAAAATTCCCCACTCCTTCAATATTCCTCTATTACATTCATTTAATTCTTAATATATTTCATTATCTGAAATTTCTTTATGTATTTATTATTTGTTTATGCATTTAGGGTCTGTCACTTCTAAATAGTATGAAAGATCCATGAGAGGACTTTGTATTGCTTATCCCTATAGATTGATGGATACATATCTTTTGATACATACATATGTACATATATATACACATAACTATATGTATATCCATCTGCCTCCCTATCTATAATATATATATATATATATGATATCATATATATATGAGATAGATAATATCGAGTAGTACTGCTAGGTAGAGAGGATGGATAGATAGATAGATAGATCTGTCTAACTTCTCCACCTAGTAATACTACTCACATATAGGAAATATTAGAAGACCAAATCATATAAGGTGGTGTTAACAACTATTCACAAACTAGATGGCTCACTGCCTTTCCCCTTTCATATACTGGAGAAAGTTAATTAAAATTAAACAATCACTATATGGAAAAAAAAATAGTATTCAATATTTAAAACTTCATTTATTTAGGGAGCTCACTATAATTTTAGCACACATAATATTTGGCCAACTTATAACTGAAAATAATGCTTTGACTTTTAGTTCTAATGCTACATAAGAGTCATCTTATTCTTATTAAAATGTCATTTATTTTGAAAGGCAAAAACTGAGGAATGTTACAATGTATTATTCACTCCAGTTAATTTAGATAATAGCAGACACCTGGAGAGATGTCTCTAAAAACACAGATAGTTGAGAAATATTCTTAAAGTGAGCAAAAACTAATATTGTTTGGACATTTGGAAGACTTTGGTAATGACAGAAATGTTTCTATTACTCTTTCCTCATTTGTGATCATATTTGGAGAAGAACAAACGTTTTCAGAAGCTGTGCTCATGAAAAGCATTCATATGCCATTATAGGTATTCAAAATGACAACAGAAAGCATTTTGCATACAGCACATTATGAAAAAAATATAGGATCCAAAGAAATTCTCCCCTTTGACAGAACAAATGATACAAAAAATGTTAAATTCTGTAGCACAATTACACTACAGCCTACAATGATCAGCCTTCAGATGGAACAGTTGTGTGGGCTTTGGCTGAGTCCCTAGATTCTTGCTCTCTGGTTTTCAAAAATGGACTAAGGATGTCTTTCCTGAGTAAAATGAAAATAATTAATGACTTTGACAATTTCAGGAAATGATCAGGTGAAACCTCCATAATGCTAGGCAATGACAGGGGAGTCTACTTAAGCACAACTGCAAAATAGGCTGGAAGAAAGATCTCCAGCTCATTTACCACTCTACTCTTTCCTGCCGCCTCAGTAAATGGAATGGCTAACCTACAATGTCCACAGCAACAGGACCATCAGTAACATCCTCTCAGTGCAGGAGTCAGTGAGGGATGGGAAGGAGTTTCCCAGGATAATTCTCACAGTTTTCTCTCAACAAACCACTGCCCCATTGGCAGTTCCTCCTCTGAAGGTCATTCAGATTCTAATCTTTGCCCCACAAACTGCTTCCTAACCTTCCCTTAAATGAAGCCCAGCTACTATTAATATTAAAATTATTCCTAATTCAACAAATGACGGCATGCTAATTAAGTCTAAAGTGGATATTCCTAAACAAAGACTAGGGGTCAGGTGTTTGTGTTGGTGTTCCAGGGACCCCTGTACCGTGCCACTTTCTGTTGCTTCAAAGCTTCCTTCTCCAGTGTGGACTCCACCACGGATGAGGCAGAGGGAAGGAATTTCTCTTTCTCAACGGCATCGTTATTTGCTTGATTTTATTGATGGAGTTATGATGACACAGAACTTCATGATGAAAAATTCAATACCCGATACAAGAGTTCTGAATTCTAGGTGACTCCATATCTGTGGTACACAAACATCACCTAGCTCTAAGATATCAATCAATAGACTGGAATCTTGGAAAAACTAATGTCGTTAGCTCAGACTCAGACACTGTGTCTGGCTAATGGGAAGTAAACCACAGAGGGCTCTTCTAAAATCATTCTCCAGTATGGGGTTTGTTTCTGGTTACTATCAGTTGGAATAATGGAGCTCGGTACATACAGCTCTAATATTACATAAAAGTGCCAAGGACCAGACTCCTATGATGATGGGAAGTCAGGGGTGTACTCTTTTTTTCTCACACATGTGTACACATGCAGGTGTGCACACACACACATGCACACACACACACATACACACTGTGTGTGACATGATACTAGTTTTTAAAAGGCCTAGGATGGAGATCAGGGAAGTGCCTGTGAAGCTCCAATGACTTTAGTAGACTTAGCTGGCTGGAAATGCTGATGAGATAATCAGAAGCATAGTACTCTGTATCACTGAATTAGTCTCTATAAAAATAGATACCACCACCTACTCACTATGTTGCTTCAGAAAACACACTACGGGAAAACTTACAGAGTGAAAACAACTCATCCAGAACACATCACACATCAGATTCTACCCCCTTCATTTCAAAACTCTCAGAGAACGAAATCATATGCCAAGTACATACTAAAATGAACTCTATTTTATTAACCTTAGTCTTTGGTGTTTTTATTTGGCTTTATCCACCTCACCTGTGAGGTTATTATTTCCAGCTTTCACCTAAGGTCATAAAAATTTGGTGTCTGTTTATGAGCTCACCCAGTTCACTGTCTCATCAGCGGAACGTAACAATTGTCAGGGTCAGGAACTAACTCCATCTGGCTCTAACTTTATTGAATTGCCATTCTTATCTTTTTCTTTTAACCAACTTAAAACTGCAGAATCTCAGAAATGCAGAATGACCCAACAAAGGTGTAAGAATCTTTAAAATACTTTGGAAATTGGATTTGACTGAATTTCCTTTGACAGTTCCTTTTTGTGTTATAAAACCTAATGGCAATACAAGGCAACTGTGATAACTTGACAAAACTATTTTTACTTTCTTACTAACATGAGACCAATACGTTGACTGAGAAAAATTCCATGGCAATCCCTCTCACAACAGTTGCTACGAGGGTATTTAACATGAGTGACTCAATATTCTGTGGTCTTTTAAGAGTACTCAAGTTGTGTCAACTCAAACTCAAATAGACACTGTATCTGGTTAACAGGAAGTAAACCACAGAACAAGTTCAAAGCAATACATGCCGAGAGACCTTCAAAAGCCACAAATAGAGTCCATCATCTATGCATTTGACCAGGTTTTGTAAGAATATAAGTAATGCGCATATAAGGACTTCGATTTCCCTATCAGAAATGCAATACCAACTCATTTTCTCTATTAATGACACAGATTTCTCAGCAGCAGTTTAGCCAACCAATAACAATTAAAAATCCACTAATCCTCTAAAAAATTTAAAATACTGAAGATTCTAGAAATGAAGGGTAGGTCTAATTCAATGTCTTAAAGTTTGGTGGCATTCAAGAAAGTAAAATTTTTTCTTTGGGTTACTGTTTGCTGAGATGACAGTGGGAACTGATTGTACCTTTGCCCATGTGCGCATGCAATTTCTACGTTAATATTCAACTTCTCTTATGTAAGCACTCTTGCTAGACAATCTTGGCTATGAGATGGAGATCTCAAACCCAGGTATCTCCTCAATCTCTGCTCCCTATTTGTAAATGGCTTCTGAATATTGCCACCTAGATGTATTTTTTGTTCACTTGCTCATTAATTCATTCATTTGTTCATTCATCCTTCTATTCATTTAGTCAATAAATATTTATTAAGTGCTATCAGAGAAACAAAGTCACGGATGTTCATTTCTCTCCCCTCAAGAAGAAGATGGCAATAAGCCAGTGTTTTCAATACTTCATGCTGTGTGCTGTGTGACAGGTAAGCCCAATACTAAGTGATCCCAGAAACTGGACATATCAGCTGCGGACATCAAAGATGCCACCTGGAGGAAGGGCATTTGACTTGAGTGGCAGAAGGGAGGAGGAGCATTCCAGGGGAGGGATGGCACATTAGAAGCACCAGAGGTATACAGCCACATCCCGTTCAGGAAATCACAATCTGTCCCAGGAGGTCAGAGCAACCAATGAGTAGGAGATTATGAAGAAAGGGCCTTGGGTCCCATAAGGAAACTAAACTTTATCTTAAATATCACAGGCAGCTACTTGAAGGATTTAAACCAGGAGAAAAGCATAATCAGATTTTAACTAAGCATGACCAAAACCTTATACCTAAATCACTTCATCTAATTCTCTGCCTATGGCAGAAAAATTTTCACAAACTCACGCTCTTTCTCAACTGTCTCATACCTCACATGAACTGGCCACCAAATCTTCTTAATTCTGGGTCCCAAATAACTGCTGAATTAAGACCCTTTTTCATATCCTCTTCTCCTACTGTCATTGGAAAAACCCACATTGTGTCTTTCCTCGACGACTGCAAGAGCCTTCAGTGACAAACATTGTGGGCCAGCTCTCCAATCAACCAAATCCTCTCCCTTTCTCATCTCCAACTACAGAGGCTGGAAGTTAACCTCAACAGTCTCTCTTACAGTGAGGAGTTGTCACATGACTTGGTTTCAGCCAACACAATATAACAAGACTAATGGAGACTTTCTTGGAAAGATTTTCTGGCTGGGCACAGTGGTTTATGCCTGTAATCCCAGCACTTTGGGAGGCTGAGGCAGGTGGATCATGAAGTCAGGAGATCAAGACCATCCTGGCCAACATGATGAAACCCCATCTCTATTCAAAATACAAAAATCAGCCAGGTGTGCTGGTGCATGCCTGTAATCCCAGCTACTTGGGAGGCTGAGGCAGGAGAATCATTTGAACCAGGGAGTCAGAGGTTGCAGTGAGCCGAGATCACGCCACTGCACTCCAGCCTAGCAACAGAGGGAAACTCCATCTCAAAAAAAAAAAAAAGAAAAGAAAAAGAAAAGAAAAAAGAAAGATTTTCTTTAATGATAAAAGCAGAGGAGACAGCATTCAAAGAAGACAATTTTTTTTCTAGATTTTACCCAGCCACCTTGCCTCCTGTCTTTGAATTTAGTAGTGATGTCTGGAGCTCTGGCAACCATTCTGTGACTATGAGATAACAAACATATGGAGAAGAAGCTAATCTGCTGAGGGTACTGGACAGAAAGGACAGAAAGGCCTAGATCATGGCTGATCTCCTTAAGCTGCCGAACCCACCCTGGACCTACTCACCCCCAGACTCCTTGTTGTGAGATAACTACATGTCCTCATGGTTTAAGCCATCATTAGTCTCGCTTTTTGCACCTGAACATATCCTAACTGAAACATGTCCCAACCTGAGAATCTCTGTCCAGTCTTTCCCCAGCACGCTCCCTCACCTGCCATTTTAATTATCCTTCCACCTCCCAGAGCTGATCATATAATTTCCAGTCTGAAAAATCTCTAAGAATAAGTCTTTGACCAAGCTTCTCACCCACCAAGGTTCCCTCATCAAGCACCCTGATGGTCCCTAGACATAGTATATTCCTTGATAGGAATACACTACATCAACATCAAACACCTTGATAGTCCCTAGACACAGTATATTCCTTGACAGGAAGATACTACATCAACAACAAACACCTTGAGAGTCCCTAGACATAGTATATTCCTTCATGTCCCTATCCCCTGCACGTGCTATGCCTCTGCATTAACTGCTCTTACTTTTCCTGGCTAACTCTGCACCAAAAGATCCCTAAGGCAAAGTTAGTCACATTTTCCCTTATGCTTATATAGCTGTCATAGACTACATAATCATTCATTTATATTCCCTCTGGCGAGAAAGGTATCCACATCCTGTTAAACCTGACTTTCTTTGACCAGTGGAATCCGAATAGAGGTAAAACATTAGTTACTTTGGGGCAGAAATTTTAAGAGCCAAGGCATCGTTTCTCACGTTCTGTCTTTCCTGCCTCTGTGCTGTAGAAGCAAGTACAGAGGAAGCTCCCTTATTGGCACATAATGGAAGTGTAGCATTAGCAGGATAGGAATCTTGTTAAGTCAGGGGCAGACAAACTTTTCTGTAAAGGCCAGATAGTCAACATTCTAGACTTTGCGAGACCCATGCGGTTTTTGTCATATATTCTTTTTTTCAACAAGCATTTAAAAATATAAAAACCATTCTTAACTCACAGTACATATCGTAATAGGCCACAGCTCAATTCGTCCCACAAGTTATAGTTTGCCGCTGTTTTAAGCTGCTGAGACTTTCAGATTACTTGTTACAGTATTTTGCGTATGCATTCTAGCCTTAAGCACTCTGTAATAGAACTATAAGCTTCATGAAGACAGGGTTTATGTCTGTCATACTTGCTGTGCTCACTTGCAAGATGCAGCAGCTAGGAAAGTAATTGCAGAGCGAATAACAGAAGTCTTCCCCATAAGACTGTGAGCTCAGGGAGCAGAAACCACGGTTTTCATCTCATATCTATCCCTGCAATGCCTGGCATGTGATGCCATTTGATGAGACTTGGAGCCTTTGATACACTTTACATGGAATCAGGTTTTTTCCTGTTGTTGCCAGCAGAACCACTGCCAAATATCACTTGAGAAACAGAAATTTGCACAGCCTGTTTGTTTGCAAGATGAGCATGTGACCTTTCAAGTCATGTACTAAAGCCCAGAACTGAAATCTATTAACTACAATTCAATGAGTTTTGTTTTTTCTTTTTTCTTTGAAAGCAGAGGAGGCAAGGGGACCTGGAGGGTTTACATTAAAATCTGGGTATTTGAAAAGGTCAAGAAATATGGAATGGTGAGTTGAAGGGTGAGTTCACTTTTACCATAGTCCCTCAAGAGTCATTCTGTAATGTGATGGCACAATACGGACCTTAATTAGCAGGCATTTACAGTATTTAGGGCAAACGTTGACTGTGTTTTACCCCATGTGCCACTGAAATAGGGTCTGTTCCCTTATATGGCTTCAAAGGCTGCAGATAAACGCAGGAGCAGGACCTCAACGAGTGTCACAGCACATGTCATCAAAAGATGGTCTTTCAAATGAAAATATATTTAGACTTAAAATAGCTAGCATTTGTAAAACTAAGCATAACAGAATATGTGAGTACTTTCTACTCTGCTTCCTCATGAAAGCAAACTCCAGCCAGCAAGGCTTACTATAACTAGTTGCAAACCAACCTCAATCTTACATTTAATTCATCTATATTAAGAAAAATGAGAAGATGAAAATTTTGGTTTTCTGAAAGCTTTCTGTTCTGATCACATTTTCAGCACACTTTGTCTCAGGCATCTTCAAAATCATTTGGCAATTCTGTGTTTCTTTTCTGGAAGTAAATAAACCTTCTAGCACAAGCAAAGAGAAACATAAAACATAGCAAGGCTGCCCCTCTGTGGTGGCATGCTCTCACAGCCACAGCAGCCAGCCTCTTAAAGGCTCTACCAACTGCAATTGCATTCAACTTCTTAAAATAGGGAAACTGTATACACTTGGCTTTATATTAATGCTTCAGGGTTTTAACTTAACCATAATCGCTCTTAAAGATCAGAGACTAATGGATGTATCTACATTATATCAATAGAGACAGACACTGGAAACATTTCAGCACTATTATAATTAAAATATTTTTTGAAGCATGACATCAATCTCTGTGGATTATCTTTTCAGTCGTAAAATCATTTTATATTCACTAAAAATAACGGGAGCACATCCATGCCCTGACCACACAATTGTTTTAGGGAGGGGAAATGAGACAGGCTAGGATTCCATTCTGAGCTCACTGCTCCTGTATCTGAAGGCTGCTGGCCTCACCAACACGCCACCAACACCTGTGCTGCTTCTTTATTTGAAACTAGGAAAATACTGCTGCACTTAATGATAAATGACCTTAAAATGTGGAAGTATTTTTTTAATTTTATAACTCCTAAGTTGAACTCTGATAAATATTAACAAGATTGAATAAAATGACATTAAGGGGCAGGACAGAGAACGACAAAAGTTGCTAAAACAAAGCAACTTTTTCTAGGAAGTCCCATATGACTCGAGAGTCAACATGAAAATGGGATGTCTTAAGTCAAATGTGTAGACTTAGAATGTAACTAGATTGCCCATTTTGGGTTAAAAGGTAGGTTGATCATATGTTTCTATCTCCTTTCAATCTCAAACCCTGCTAAAATGAAAAAAAAAAAAAAGCTGGGAGGGGGGATATTCTTTGGAATATCATTAACCCACAGAACAACAAGAATGGGCTTGGCAACAACAGAGGATGAAATATTCCAATAAATGTGTGGCAGATGGGAAGCAGATAAAGATGGTGTCATATTCAGCAGAGCAAAAATCCCACCCATGTGTCTAGAGGAGGAAGGCTAAAGGGAGCTAACTTACCCTGCAGAGCCCAGGGTGCCATCCAGGAGAGAAGAGAAGCAAAAAGCTCAATACATGGAATTGAGATCAAGTTCCCAGGTGCCCTCCCACACACACACAGCCAGCAAATCAAGCACCCTCTGCCACCAACAGAAAATATTCATTTTTCAAAGAAATAAACCAGCAAGGAACCAAGCACAGGAGAAGTCAACGAAAATCTATAAACTGAATGTGGTTCCCTGAGCCCCGTTTTTCCATGCTGCTCCCAGAATGACAGCAAACAGGTGCACATACCCCCAGGCAAGATACTCAAAGAGTATTCTCTAGGAAAAAAAAAAAAAGTTTAGAAACTGATTTTGGAGTCTTCAAAGAAAAATGTCCATTTTACTGTAATGAAGGCCACCAGATGACAGCCTCAACTGGAACTCACAGTGCTCTGACAGCCTTTCTCATGCTTTCCTCAAAATTACTAAAGGCCAGCCCAGGGTCACAAGACAGTTGAGAAAAGCCCCCAGCCAGAAAGAGAGATAATAGTAAGAAGGAACAAAATGTGTATATATACTTCTACTTAGTGTTATATATGTATGATGTGTGTGTGCGCACATATATATACACACATGTATATACACACACACGTATATATACACATACACACACACACACACACACACACACACACACACACACATATAGCCTCAGAAGATAAACAATTCAGGATGCTGAAGAGAAAATGTCTATGTTACCCTGAGAGAGAATTAAAACCAAGATTCCATAAAAATAAAACATATGAGAGAATTTTTGTAAATTAAAATATAATAAATTTAATATTCAATTGAATGAAAAATAAGTTGAAGAAATAACTCAATTACTTCAAAGAGACAAACAGTTAAAAACTAAGAGAATTATTTTTTAAATTAGGAGATCCTTTTGTACACACGATATCTGAGACTAAAAAGAATTCCAAAAATGAAAACAGAGAGAGCAGAAGGGAGAAAAGTGGTGAAGAAATAATGCAGAAAATCTTCCCAGGACTGAAGTTTTAAGTCTCCAGACTGAAGAGCACATCTAGCTACAGACACATTTAATTTTAAAGGCCCATCCAAAGCCGTGGATAAAGGGAACATTCTGAAATTTTCCAGAGTGATAAAATAGCTCACGTATCAAGAAACAAGCATCAGAAGAACACTGGATTTTCTGATAGCACAACTAGATATTAGAAGACTGGAGAAATGCCTTTAAAACTTGAGAGAATAAAACCTTTCATCTGAGAATACTACACCAAGCCGAACTACTAGTCAAATAAAAGGGTCCCATAAAAATATTTGTAGCAAGCGAGCATCCAAAAAACATAACTTCCAAAGCACTCTTTCTTAGAAAGGTACTAGAAGACATACTCCAGCAGAGCAGGGCACTTTACAGAGAAAAAGACACAGAACATAAGACACAGAGTCTACAGTCCGAAGGTGAACAAATAATAGCTCCGTGACAACGGCTGTGCAGCAGGCCTAAAGGGAAACCCAGAGTGCACTCCAACAAGCAGCTGCAGGAACGAGGAGTCCAGGGAGACAGAAGTGGGAGCACTAGTTTGACCATGTGGAAGTGGTACGGAGAGGGCTTTATAATTCTTCTGGAAGATTTGAAGAAAAGTAAATGATAGGTACAAAGAAAACCAGGAAGACAAACAAAAAAGAAGGCAATCCTTAACCCTAAGAAAAGCAAAACAATCTATAAGAAAGGATAGGTAAGCAACATTGAACAGTAATTACATGGCGATAACAGTGTAAACATTGAATATTGACTTAACATAGAATTCTGCTATAACTGTACTGGCAGGATGGTAGATGGGGAAGAAGAAGAAAGCAAACGAAATTTTCACCTATTACAATAGAAAACCAAATACCATAAGAAAAAGAGTAAAAAGTGGAAAAGTGGCTGTTTTGTGAGAACAGAACTAGGGGTTTCAAAGGAGTGGGACGTAAAACTGTTTTTCTCTATAAGCTTTTTATTTTGCAAACTGTTTGGGTGTGTGATAATGATTAAGGGAAGTAAATATAAGTTTAGAAATAAAAACAGGCTAACGCAATAAAAGATTAAGCTTAGTACATTTCAATGTAACGAAAGGAAATGATTACAGCTAATCTTCATAAGAAAATAAAATGCAGAGCTGGCTACTGCTCAGAAAATGTGGCCTGAAGAGCCTTTAAGAAGGATTAAACATATTTGTTCTGTTTTGCATATACATAACTATATTATATATGTATATATGTACTATTTGCTATAAAATTAAAACACACAATTTATAATAATCTTTACTAACTGAAATTGACATATCTGCATATAAATAAATTGTAAAAAAATTTCAGGAAATATAAGTTCAGTTTATAAAAAGAGAAAGCATAAAAAGCCTCAGGTAAACAAAGTTATAATTAATTTCAAATGATTAAGCAAATGAGTATCCAAGATAAAGATTCACAGTTATTTTGTCTCTCTTTTTATTTCACAATGCATTGGCTTGGAATTATTTCCAAGTAGCTTTGTATTGAAGGTTATCTAGAATTTCTGCTGTAGGTTGTTTTTTTTTCAACAAATATATTAGTATGATATTCTACCAAATTTGGATGGTAAATCTTATCACTGTTCCTGACCACATGTTGTTATAGCAAATGTGTACATTTGGAATTGCCTCCATGAGTACTTAAATTCTAAAACGAAGGGACTCAGCTTTAGATGCTGTCATACGTTGTCATGTGACATCGATGACATCTCCACATCAATAATGTTTATGGCAGCAGTCTCCAGCACCGGGTTTCTAAGGCAACCCAATGGGTGGACGGTGGGGGTGGGGGCAGCAAAAATATTAAGACCTCTATTTTCATTTTGTAATGTATTTCTTTACAATTTATTTCCGTTGACTTTGTTATTTACTATAGAATCTTTGTTCAGTAATATATGTATAGAATTTATAAATAAGCCTATATGTATTCTCAAAAGTATTTTATTGCTGGGATGTTATGATCAAAAATATTTGGAGACTGCTGATTTAGGAAGGTGTCTCCCTAATGGTAGTTAGCGAACCATTAAAGTCATGAGAGCAACACAAGCGTTCATGAGGCAGGCAGGAGAAAGCTAATATGTCATCCTAAGCTAAAAACTTAATTTCAAGTTATGATTAAGAATTAAACAACTGGGAAGAAAAAATAAACCTTCTCATTTGCAAAATTTTATCTAGCATTAAGCCTACCTGCTATAGATGAAAAAAATTATGATAAAAACTCTATGTTAAAATATACGAATGGCTAGAGGTTTTATAGCCCTCCATATGTACATTTGTCACTTATAAGGCACAGACTATAGTAAAATGGTTCAAAACAATGTGCTCATGTGGTGGTCAAAAAAGCTTTTGTTGATGAGGCAGTGTTCTACAGTAAGAAAAAAACCTGAAAACCATTGATTTTGGAAGTAAATACTTAAGTATTCTAAGAGTACTTCACTCTCTCATATGGGCAAAATATAGTTCAGTCATTTAGAACTATACTAGTCACTGTCCAGCATGGTACCCACTTATCACATAGGAATGTCTAAATTAAAATTTAATAAAATTTGGCCACGTGTGGTGGAGTCACGCCTGCAGTCCCAGCACTTTGGGAAGACAAGGTGGTGGATCACATGAGGCCAGGAATTTGAGACCAGCCTGGACAACACTGTGAAACCCAGCATCTACTAAAAATACAAAAATTAGGTGGGCGGGGTGGTGGGTACCCAGAATCCCAGCAACTCGGGAGGCTGAGGCACAAGAATCACTTGCACCCAGGACGTAGAAGTTGCAGTGAGCCAAGATCGTACCACTGCACTCCAGCCTGGGCGACAGAGCCAGACCCTGTCAAAAGAAAAAAAGAAGAAGACGAAAAAAACATTTAATTAAAATTTAAGATGTATTTCCTCAGTCACACTAACCACATTTCAAGTGCCCAATAGCCACATGGGGCAAGTGGTTACCGTACTGGACAGTGTAGATAGAGACCATTCCCATGAGTGCCAAAAGTTCTGTTGGACACGACGACTCTAGAATAGTATTCCACAATTCTTTAGTTAAAAGTTTAAAAATGTTTATACTTACTAACTGTTACTTTGTCCTTATCCCCCAACATAATGTTGTTTGGTGTCAGATCTCTATGGACAATCCTCTTCTCCTTGTGTAAGTATCGAAGAGCTAAGCACAGCTTGAAACAATGAATAAAAACATATTTTATTTCCCACAATGTACATAAAGCCAACAATGATTACTGCACATGTCTCTAAGAAGCCAGCTCAGAGCTTTATTGTTTTAAGAAAAATTTAGTGAAGCTAAAAGCGTACCTGTATAAATATTTTCCATAGTCTTTCTTCTGTAAAATGGTGCTGTTTCTCCTTCAAAGAACTGAAATGCTCTCCAAGCGGGGCTCCTTCTATAAGCTCCATAACTATGTACAACCTATCATCTATTCAAATATCACAAAAGGCCATAGAGATTTAAATCAATACAGACACCTTGAAATATTTTATGAATGAGAGTTCAAGCTTCCCAATGTCTGTGCAGGACACTAACACTAAAGGATTAGGGGTGATGTGCTAAAATACAGAGCCTCTCAGCCCCAGAAGAGGTGAAGGTGAGGGGGTCTTAGGAAAACTGCGACCCAGCAACAATATCTTCTGGCTACAGGCAATCCCTTAGCATGAGTTTATACTGGCAAATATTATCATTTTCTATGTATGCCAGGATGTGGAATGACTGAAAGGCACCACAGAGAACAAGCAAATGATCTCCAGTCACGGAGGATTCCCTGAAGAACATGTAAGCCCATCCTTCCTCCCAATGATTTGAAATTTAGCCTCAGATCAAGTCAGACGTTCAGAAAATTGCATTTTCAACTGCATTGTTTCATATTGTGATAGATTTACTTTACAGAATTTTACACTGGAATGATTCCACGGTTTTGCAATAACACAGTTGAAAATAACACACATGAGAGAAATTTCTGTTATATCTTTCAAGAGCAAAAAAAAACAAAGGAAAAGAAAACTGGACTTCTCCAGGTTTTATCTTATAGCTACGGAGAATTTCATGACTCTTTGTCTTTTTGCTTTGGATGCCAAGAAACAAAAAAGTAAATTCTACTTCCTCCTGTAAAACCAATAGGATTTATTAACAATGGTATGTGATATGTGTCTTCTGAAACTTTGGGATGTATATAAAATATGTGTGTAGAACATATTTACAAAAACGGAATCATACCAAAAATGTTCTGCAATTTATGCTTTTTTTCATTAAGCAGCCTTATATTTCAGTGCACACAGATCCATATCATTCTTTCTGCTGGCTGTATGGTTTTGTACAATATGGGTATATCATAATTTATTTAATCATTCTCCTACAGATAGACATTTATATTGTTTCCAATTTTTTCAGAATTTCAAGAAATATTCTTTCATGTACCAATATTACCTCTAGCTTTACTTTCAATTTTCTCATCCTTCATTCTTCTTTATTACAATTTCCTAATCTATTTCATCATATTTTTAAGCCATTTCCTTTTTTTTTTGGGGAGCAGGTAGTATAAAAGTTTTTGTTTTTTATATTAAGACAGGTTATGTCACTTCAGTACAAGTCGGAAGCCAACCTTGATCTTTTTTGAAGGGATATGCACTAAATTACAGAAAATTATTCTAATATCAAAAATAAATGAGTAAAGGGGACAGAATTTACTGCATGAGTGTTAGCACTGAGTTTTTCTGAGTCATCTAAGGGAAGGGAGATGGGTAAAATCATAACAAATGCCAAAGTCACATACAAGAGATTTTCTTAAATAACAATAGCACTGATAAAGAGGTAGCCTGGAAACCCCAGTCATTGCCTTGTATCTCTTTCATTCTTCAAGTGGAGATTTATTTCGATATTTGATATACGACACATATCATTAAAGTTTATCAATACTTATATTATTTCTGTCATAGGCCCTATTTAAAAAAAAAAAAAAAAAAGAGCAGCTGAGTTTAGCTTTATCTCAATGTTTTGGTTCTAGCTCAGCATTCCATCCTGCAGAAAGCAACCCTGCCTGCCTGCAGAATCAGTCTAGGCTCCATCGCCACCTTGTGGCATTTATCTGAACTTCAAGTAAAAGACATCTCAAAGACCTAGCTCTCGCCAACTTACTCTGGGGAGGGAAAATGTCACGTGAGTCAGCAAAAACAACTTTCTTTTCTTAAGGAAGCTTCATCCTTTAGTTTTCTTTTTTCCTGATCCTATTAAGTGATTTTTTTGTATATGAGAATGACAATAACTCTTTTGGTTTGTTTATGTGTCTTTCACACGAGCTAAGTATTTTACAACTATCTTTAGGTCACTGATGAGATCACTGTTTGAGTAGTCAAGAAAGCGATCCTTAAGATCATCTACTGTCATCTTAACAAAAAATGTCAATAAAATAGTTGATCAGGTTTCTTTTGTGACATTCTAATATACAAAAATAAACATGACAAAAAACTTTTATTTAGAAATATCATGAAAACTCATACTTACTTTCCAGAAATGTTTTGTAATAACGTACAATGTTGGGATGATAAAGCTATGAGAAAATAAATAACAAACATGTATTGCACTGCTTCAAAACACAGTTTTTTCACTGACTACGCAGACTTCATATTTGAAAAGTACAAAAAATTATATTTCTTTACAATTTAAGCATTTCAAGATATCATCGAATTGAAATTGTTGTGATTTTTTAAAACCTGTGGCTTAAAAATCAGTCTGAAAATACCAATCCTATATGGCTTAAACAAAATTTAAAACGTTCTATCACCTACTTTACTACCTAACTTAGCCAAGAGAACTATAGAGGTAGAAGAAATATTAAGAATTCCTTTAGCACTCCTTGCCACAATCCCACACACAGACTATATAAAGGAGAAAAACAAAATGAGGTAACTTCTGTTGACTATAAATATTCATTGTTCTTTATCTCTCCCTACCACCTAAACATTTATGTAGAGTTTGTGTCTATTAACACCATTCCTTTATATGCTCTCCAAAATGATTAGTAGGAAAATGACATAATCTAAGAGTTAACTCAGTTTAAATCATAATAACAAGCGACAAGGATTTCCTCCTTAAACAAACTTTAGTCAGGCTCCTCTGAGTCCTCCTGGTGACTAGGCCTCATCCCTGGTCTGTCAGTTTTAGCAACTTGTATCCTGCTAAGTCAGTTTATGGAAAAATCTCCCACCCTTGACATCCAATTAAGTTTCTCACCCACTCACCCTTGATATCTAACCAAGTTCCTCTTAGTAAACTTCCACTCACTGACCCCCTCACCCTGACCATTGGCTCTGAGCCCCTAGCTGTCCTGTCCTTATATTCAGAGTTGGGTTCAATCTTTCTCCTCTATTACAATAGTCTGACATCTATTGCAATAGTATCGAATAAAGTCTTCCTCATCATTTTTAAAAAGTATCTAGTGCAATTTCTCTTCAATAAGTTAAGGATGTGAGTGGAATTTCTAATTTTTTAATTTAAAAAAGATCATTTGCTAGAAGAATGCTAATATTTTGGTAGTTTTTGCTTCTAATTTGAGTTTCTAGATGAAATTTGTCTTAGAACAGTCACCATCACATCAACAAATGGCTTGCTGACATCTCTCTTCAGTCTTTCAGAAAGACTTTTTGCAGGGAGATTGCTAGCTGTCCACCAAAAACCTGCTGTCCCCCTGCTCCACCGCAATACAGTTGTAGCTGGTCATGGCTTCCCAGTTAGAGAGGACTTCTCAGTCTCCCTTGAAGCCGGGGTGAAGCTACCACTCAGATCTGACCTATGGGAAGTAAAAGCAAGCCTGTGCGCTTCCTGAGTGAACTCTACACATTAGGAATAGCCCTCCATGCTCCTCCTCATCCCACCTCGGATGTGATCGTGGCTATGGCAGTTTCAACCACACAGAAAAGGACAATGTGCTAGGAGATGACAGCACAAGAGGAGAGGGAAAAACCTGCATTCCCAAACAATCCCAAGGAGCAGAGAACACTACCAACCTGGTTTACTCACTTTGGCATTGTTCTGTGAAAGAGAAACAACCCACTGCCCTGTGAGGCCTCTTTTTAAGCACTGCATTTTGGATGGTTAAGCTTAATGTATTCTCCCGTTCTAGTCCCATTTGTTTCGCTTCTGCCTGCCACTACCTCCTCCTTTAAGGACTCAATATATCCTCCTTTCCATCCGTTCGACCCTCTAGTGAGACAGCAATTTTGAGTTACCTCGAAGCCCAAGCACATGCCTCCTAGCTGGCCCTAGTCTGATAGTGTCTTTTCTTAGGAAATGTGCTAAAACAAATAATCTACTTCATCATCTAGGAAATGGCCAGCAGATTTTAAACAATATGGTGCCAGGTAACCAGCCAAAACCATATTCTGGACCTGGCTTACCCGCAAGGACTATAACCATATTTGGGTCCAAATGTAAACACTGGACTGGCTTAGGTCAAAAGCCCTGTTCTAGCCTTGTGCTACAACAAAAAAAGCACACTATGGAAGGCTAGATGACCCTACAATGAATAAACACATGAACAAACTTTTTAAAGCCTAATGTATGAGTATATAAAAGTCAACTATAAAATAAACTGTTAGTGATAATATTTACTATAATATATAAACTGGAGTAGCACTATTGATTTTGATGAACAAAGGTCACCGTATTTATGGAATTCTTTACGTCCCAACACAGATGCTCTGCAAATGTGACTAGCGGAGGACAAAAAGCAGCGAAGCTGATAGCACCACAGGAATTATAAACGAACAGTGTTTGTCATGAATGTGCAAATAAGGAAGGCTGAAAAAGAAACCAATGTGTTTTTGGATCACACAAAGAAATCCCATTTCTCTTTGAAATGTTTATTCTTCCTTCTCAAACAAACTTTCATAATGAGAGTTAATTGAGCTGTTACATTATGTCAGAGTATTCTGCACATGCCAATAAATAATAACCCATCTTGAAAAATCTACATTTTAGATTTAATAAGCTACATTTGAGGAATGTTAACAGCTTGGTTCCTCTTGAAAAAAGTCAGGAAACTCTTAATCGTGTTTCTATGTATGTAACCAAGTAACCAAATATCCTAAAATATAATGAGAAAATAATAGATATGCTCACAATGAAAATAAAAGGATTTCTCAGATCTGATGCATTCTGTGCCATAAATACAATTGTTTTGTATCCATGACCCGATAGAAACTCCAGAAAGTGTTTTTATGCTTCAGTGTCAAGGCTTAGGAAAAAAGCTGGCAAAAATATCACTGCTTCAATGTCAATTATTTCACATAGATCTAGTTCATAAACAGCATGGACAAGAACAGCACCACAACTCTACTTTCTTGCAATGACATTTATTTAAGAAAAACATCTCCAGAAACAAGAAAAACACTTACCTGTTCTTTTATTATTGTTAATTCAGAAACAATATTCCTTACGCTGCTGTCTCGATCCTTCTTATCCTTTCCAAATGCTGGGTTATGTAAATTGACCTCTTTCATTGCTAAAAGATTTTGACCACTACGCTTTCTAACCTAAAATAAAGAAGAAAAACAACAACAACAAAAAAGGAACAGGGTAAAGAAGGTGAAGGTAGAAAGGGGAAGAAAGAGAGAGACTTACAAACTCACATGAGTAACTTAGTCATATAAATAAGTCACAGAGCATTTAAAGTACCAGCTGTATTTACATTAAGCTCAGCTCAAAACATTGGTATCTCCTGGGTCCATCTGCATTACTTAGTAGCGTTTTTTAATTCAGAGATTGTGTCATGCATTGGGACAAGCTATTCTGAATATTTTTGAGAGAGATTAGTAATGCCTTTTGTCTTAAAAAGTCAGTGGCCAATTTCTAGAGCTGACAGCTAAAACAATATTAGTGTGGCCATCTCTATCTGTGTGACAAAAATAATCATTCTGATTTTCGTGTCTATTTGTTCACTATTTTTCTATGGCAAAAGTTCCAATTCAATTGAGTACGGGTGTGCAAGTGTGACGTCCGGTTTGGTTGGGAGCATCAGAAATGTTCCCCGAGGGGAAAGTCACCTTGTAAACACAGCCAAAAGCTCCACTTCCAAGATGATCCAAAATCGCGTAGTTGCCTATATATTTCCAAGGAGCTTTGTTCTGATTAATGCTCTCAATATTTTCAGCAATCTGCTTCAGTTCATCCTCCTAATCAAAATAGAAAAAGGAAATGTGTTCCTGTGATAAATTCCATCCTGACTGCATAACAGCATGCCAAAATATTGAAAACTCTGGACTTACCACTAATAAATTCAACTTTGATACCAATTCTTCATAAGCACTGATATCACGTACATAATGTCCTATGTCAATGAAGATCTCAAACAAGTCTGTGGGGAAAAGTCTACAGAAAAGATTACACACACTTAACGTAGAGCTTGGATACTTCTGGCCATTACTTCCCTTTTGAATGCAGCTGACTCGCTGATTAATTACATGAAACAAATGTAACTGCTTTTGGTTATCAACAAAGTTGGGAGAATAATACTCCCCAACTTGTCTTGAAAAAACACACTATTTACAGTTTTTGAGGGATAAGAAAAATACAAATGGAGAAGAAAGTTCTAGAAATCTGCTGCACAGCCCTGTGCTTATAGTCAACAATAATGTACACTTAATGTTTGAAGCAGGTAGATGGCATGTTAATATTTTTACCATAATTTAAAATTAGATATGATACAGATTATACAAAAACCTTATTTGTAAGATATTTGGGGGTATAAGTATTGAATATATTAGAAGAAAACGATGATTGGGTGTTTTCTGAGTGTGGAGTACTTTCAAGTCATTTGACTCAGATTTTAGTAAGAAGTAAATACTAACCCAACTTTTAAATGTTTTATGAAAATAAAAATACTGGTACATGAAAAATAAAGAGATTCATTCATCATTCCCAAGACACTGGTTTCAAGAGCTTTTAAAATATTTGAGTTCACTAAAATGGATGGTTTGGAACTTTGAAATGAAAGATTATAAAGAATAAGTAGCTGGGTGCAATGGCTCACGTCTGTAATCCCAACACTTTGGGAGGCTGAGATGGTGGATCACCTGAGTTCAGGAGTTCAAGACCAGCCTAGCCAACATGGTGAAACCCCGTCTCTACTGAAAATACAAAAATTAGCCAGGCATGGTAGTGAATGCCTGTAGTTCCAGCTGCTCAGGAGGCTGAGGCAGGAGAAGCAACAGAACAAGACTGTGTATCAAAAAACAAACAAACAAACAAACTAATTTTACTTTATTTTTCCCGAAATCCAAGCATCTTATAGAAATAAAGTAACATCAAATGCTCCATGCTTTCTGCACTTGATCTCAGCCAAAAGGCCAAAAAGCAATGTTCCATGCTTTCCGAAAAAACAAACAACAACAAAAAAACAGTATATTAACTCAATACTTTATGTCTATTCTGCCTAATCAACAAAATTTTAATAAAAACTTGGGCCTATGATTTTGGCTAATCCACCCAACTAGATGGTGTGCAGAACACCATTGAGAGAACCAGTGTTTTCTTCCCAAAATGGTGACCTTTTGGTCAGGCTCAGCAACACAGTAACTTCACCCCAGAACATCCAGCCTCCCCTTCAAAGGAGTTCCTACACTATCAAAGACATAGAGAAAAATAGTTTGTTTTCCCTTTGATTAAATTCCCTTTGATTAAAAAGGGAAATTACAAGATTGACTTTCAAATTTCTAACTGGACAAAAACAGGCTGATATTTTAATGTCATCCTTTTAAAATGTTAATATCTTTTATTACCAAAAAGAAAACTAAAATCATAGTAGTCACGTGTAATCAAGGAGAGTTGTATTGATGTAGTGATTTATGCTCTTTCATCATCATTCTGTTAACATTCAATGTGACCAGATACGGAATCACCACAGTAGCTCACTTATATCAGTGAAATAAGAAATTTGAAGACACATGGTTTGCATACTGATGCATTACTTTCCCTCTGTTGCATCTAAACCAAGTATGTGAAAACAGTTCTATCTAACGAGCTCCTAAATCTAATGATCACTTATATTTCTCTTCATACCTTTTAAAGACTGGTCTGTTTCTTTCCATACTGAAGAGAAACCTCAAGGCTCTGAAAGCATAACACTAGAATATAAAAAGATATGTGATTCTTAAATGGTAGCTCAACAAATTAAAACATTTTCAGGAAAGAATTAACAGGAAGTAAACATTAACGTGACTTTATTGTATGTGGCTGGCCCAAGCTGGAGCCAAAGCTTATAGGTGAAAACAAAAAGCACCAACACCTGGGGTAATTCCCGTATTTAAAAAGTGTTTATGTTGTAGAATGCTAGGAATATTGGCCTTGCTTCACTCTGTACTCATTAATTTCTTTCTAGAAAGTACAAAATGAGTACAGAGACGAGAAATAAAATTCCAATGCTGAGAAAACCAAAGGTCTAAAGATTTCCAGGAGCTCAACGTTTATTTTGTTTCTAGC
This sequence comes from Sapajus apella, assembly GCF_009761245.1. Taxonomy (NCBI): domain Eukaryota; kingdom Metazoa; phylum Chordata; class Mammalia; order Primates; family Cebidae; genus Sapajus; species Sapajus apella. Next base: position 47,203,318 of record NW_022436944.1, read on the forward strand.
TTGCTATGTATACCTCAATATTTATATGGTTTCTGTGAGAAAATAAACACTAGAAATGATTACATATAAAAATAGCCACAGGCACACTGGACTCAAACTTGACAAATTGGTCTCTTGAGTAAAGAGTCTTAAGCACTCCCCAAATAGACAATCTGCAGTAACTCCCTAGAACACTCAGAAAGAGGCCTGCGAGTCTTTAGCTAGGAAAAATAAACATCTGACATTTTGCAATACTGGGAAAAAAAGAACGTGCCCAGCCTGCAGCTGTGCCTGCACAATAGGCCACCATTGGAGTGATCAGGGTCTGCTGAATCAAATCTCGGATCATTTCCTAAAATCAGTGCTCTCAATACAGAAGGGTCCCAAACAAAATTGCCCAGAGAGATGCGACTGATAACAGAATGACATGAAGAAGCCAGGTGAGAACAGTGGAGACTGTGAGGTACGGAGAGCATGCAAACTCCTCAAAAGCCCTTCAACTGGAATAAAAAAAAAAAAAAAAAAACTCCTACTGGCTTAACAAAACGTATCTGCAGGAGGGATCTGTCTTTATCTGTGTACCAGCACAGCGGCATACATCTGTGATGCACTGAAGAAATCAAGTCTCATGCCTGCACCTTCTCATTGGTAGCTCTCCAAAAACCCCTGCCTGCCAGCACAGAGACACCCCCAAAGAATTTGCTAGGTTTGGCCATCATTTTGGAGGATAACTCTTCAACCAGATTACAGACAAAGATTGTTTTTTCTTGCTTTTCGAAATGACTTGGGGAAAAAGATGAGCTGCAACTATGGCAAAGGCTTACTTTAAATCAGATTTTGACATTAGGGACCCTGCTCCCCGCCCCCACCTGCCAATACCCACTCCTCAAAAATGAACATAGAACCCTGCATAACTGTTCCCCTTTCTTACATGTGAGGCGTCATCTCCTGGAGCACTGCCTCCCGCAACTACACACCCCAGCCCCACTGAGCAGCTAACCCTTTCCTCAGCACACTCTAAGCTCACCGCTTTCACACTTGGTGCATGCTGTTCCCTCTGCATGGAATGCTCTTCCACCCTGCAGCAGACGCCACTGGTGCTCCACCCAATACCCCTCATCTACTTGGCAAGTCCCTTCTCACCCATCGAGATCCATGATGGCAAATAATTTTCCCTGTTATTATATTCTAATACATAAGAAATGCATTTTTTAAAAAACAGAACTTATTGATAAGCAAAGAAACACATAAATAAATCACCTAATTCTCCCATGGGCACCGAGAAACCACTGTTAAGCCTTCTGCATTGTTTTAACATTATTTGGTTCCATGCCAATCCCCCTCACCAGATACTTTTCCCTCGTGGTCAGTACAGAGACGTGTACTAACCTATAAATTCTAAAGAATCATAGATCATTTTACCAAAGGTACCCCAGATCTCAATAACTTGATATTGCAGGATATAGATATTTTTATTACCTGTAATAGATTAGTTTTTGCTGCATTCTTTTGTTTATTTGGTAAAATTAATTTTGCTATTGTATATACACCATTTTCCTGAAAGAATAAAGGGCCATATTATGAGTAGTGATACATGAGCATAAAGAGAAATTAATATCAAATAAGAAATGTTAGTATAACTTTGGGCCTTGAAGTAAACATTACAGGACAATATTTAAAAGGTCAATGTAACCCCTTTTTTTTTTTTTTTTTTTTGAGACAGAGTCTCACTCTGTCACCAGGCCAGCGTGCAGTGGCATAATCTCAGCTCACTGCAACCTCTACTTCCCAGGTTCAAGCAATTCTCCTGCCTCAGTCTCCCAAGTAACTGAGACTACAGGTGTGCACTACCAGACCCAGCTAATCTTTGTATTTTTAGTAGAGATGGGGTTTTGCTATGTCGGCCAGGATGGTCTCGATCTCTTGACCTTGTGATCTGCCCACCTCAGCTTCCCGAAGTGCTGGGATTACAGGTGTGAGCCACTGTGCCCAGCCCACATAACACTTTTAAACACCAAAGAGTGCAACCGCAATCTTAAAATTTCAACTGTCTGTGGAGAGTCAAGATTATTATAAAGTATATAAGTGTAAAATGATTCAAATGCCTTAAAAACAAAGAATGAGAGATTAAAAAGGGACAGAGTAAAGGTGTCCCAATATCTTAGATTTATATCTTTAATATTTATTTATGTCCCCAATTGCCACAACCATAAAGGGAGAAATTATATTTCATAGTTATTCATTTATTTATCTTTATTATAATCTTGACATCTTTCTAGGTTTTTTTAATTGAACTATACATGTGAAGGAATAAACAAAAAATATTATCCTACAGCTACCTTTCTATTACCTAGTAAATATATAATTTACTGACCTTTACTGTGTGCAGGCATTCATATTATAACTGCAAAGAGCTTTATTTGCCTTTTGCATCTAATCTCTGTAGCAACTCTATGAAATTAGTCTATAATTTCCCTGTTTTATACATGCGAAAACCAATACTTAGGGTGGATACATCATTTTTTTAGAAGCCAAGCCAGCAAGGAATAATCCCAGGAATTGAACCTCAATCTGGCCACCCCAAATGCCCTGCTCTCTTCAGCCCCTGATCTGCTGAGTTTCTCTTATGTCCGAATTTAACCATTGATGACCTGATCCCTTTCTGACATTGATGTATTTTGAAGTTGGATAGTGTACTGACACACACAAAAAGATTTTCTCTGTAAAATTCAGTGAGGTGGGGGTAACTTTTGCAATAGATACTCATACAAGGGTGGTTCATATAAGTGTGTATTTATTTATATAGATCTATTTATAGATATTTATATAGATCTATATAAATGTATATATAGTTAATGTGTATATACACACACACACAAACATGTATATATAGCTGTATATATAGTAGATTAATTAATGGATTATAATTTGCAAAATCAGTTTCCTGGCAATAATTATTTTGTTTGCTGTGTCTCAATCATCATCTCTAACTTAGTAACCTGATGCATAGTCTTAATCAACATGACTGCTGTCCTTACCTTATGGTACTCTATATGCCTAGAATTAAAGCAATTCAGAGTATCCTTTTTAGAAAGATAAAATAAAAAGGACTGTACATAACATAAGGAAGAAACATCAATTAACCACATGTCAGTTTTTTTTGAAGTCAAGTGAATTACAGAAGGAAGGACAAGAATATAAAGTGGAACTCTATTCGTTCAATAAGAAATGTTAAAATATTTTTAAAATCACATCATGGAATCCAAAAACCTATGTTTTGGGATACAGACTGCGCCACAAGGTGAGCTGATTATGAATAGTTATGGAGACCTGACCTGGGGCAGGAGTGCTCTCACCTGAACCACCTGGTGGGCATTGGTGTCGTTGAGTACCAGCTCAGTGAGGGCAGCACAACAGGCTGGAATGAAAACAATCAAATGCAGTGTGCATCATTACAATAAATACACTTTCACACAAATACTCTTACTCCACATGGTATTTTTACTATTTTGCTACTTTTATTAGCAAAATAACTCCTCAGGAAACACTAATTTTTCTTCTGGCACAGCTCTGGAGAAAGAGAAGCTGACTTGTAATGGCTTCTGATTTTCCTCTCCATGTAATTCATGTGCACGTCTATTCCACAGCAATCATTTATTGAGTGCTTACTGTGTACCAGGGGCAAGTACTGCATCTGTCCATTTCATTATAATCCCCAGTGACCAACACATGCCTGGCACTTAGCTGGTCCTTAACAAATATATCTATAATGGTTGATAAATAAAAGAATGCTTTAAATATATTATCCAACTCAATCCTTATAAGAAGAGTATGCACTGTGATTACCAGTTTTACTGGTGAGAAAACAGGTTCAGAGAGTTATTAGACTTGGCCACACAACCGGTAAGTGGAAATGACCAGGAGTGCGGCCCCAGTCTGCCAGATGTTAAATCCCCAGCCCTGAGCAGCACCACTCTTGCCTCTGACAGCCACTGTGGCAGCCTTTGGTGGCATTTTGCACCAAGATAATTGTGCTCTAAGAGGTATGCCAGACTGTATGGCACAGAGCACCTATAAAGGATAATTCCATTTTAGCATGTGAAAGATTTTACATATATTCTCATATAATTCTCACAAGGACCTTCTATCACTGATACCATGATTATCATCACCATTTTATATAAGCAAAACTGAAGCTTGGAAAACTTAAGGAACGTGCCCAAGGCCATATAGTCATCGATGAGGGTGGAGCCAAAATTCAGACCCCACTCTTAGCCCTTTAGGTTTCTAATTTTTATTTTTCCATTTTTATTTAGGTATTGATATGGTTTGACTGTGTCCCCACCCAAATCTCATCATGAACTGTAACTCCCAAAATTCCCATGTGTCATGGCAGGAACTGGGTGGGAAGTGATTGAATTATGGGGGCGGGTCTTTCCTGCACTGTTCTCCTGATAGTGAATGAGTCTCAGAAGATCTGATGATTTTTAAAATGGGAGTTTCCCTGTACAAGCTCTCTCTCTCTTCATCTGCCACCATCCACATAAGACGTGACTTGCTCCTCCTTGCCTTCCACCATGATTGTGAGGCTTCCCCAACCATGTGAAACTGTAAGTTCATTAAACCTCTTTCTTTTATAAATTGCCCAGTCCCGGGTATGTCTTTATCAGCAGCATGAAAATGGACTAATGCAGTAAATTGGTACCAGTAGAGTGGGACTTTGCTGAAAAGATAACTGAAAATGTGGAAGCGACTTTGAAACTGGGTAACAGGCAGAGGTTGGAACAGTTTGGAGAGCTCAGAATAACAGGAAAATGGGGGAAAGTTTAGAACTCCTGAGAAACTTGTTGAATGGCTTTGACCAAAGTGCTGATAGTGATATGGACAATGAAATACAGGCTGAGGTGGTCTCAGATGGAGATGAGGAAATTGTTGGGAACTGGAGCAAAGATTATTCTTGTTATGTTTTAGCCAAGAGACTGGTGGTGTTTTGCCCCTGCCCTAGAGACTTGTGGAACTCTGAACTTGAGAGAGATGATTTAGAGTATCTGGCAGAAGAAACTTCTAAGCAGCAAAGCATTCAGGATGTGACTTGAATGCTGTTAAATGCATTGAGTTTTAAAAAGGAAACAGCATAAAAGTTTGGAAAATTTGCAGTCTGAGAATGCAATAGAAAACAAAATGAATTTTAAAAAGGAAACAGCATAAAAGTTTGGAAAATTTGCAGTCTGACAATGCAATAGAAAAGAAAATCCTATTTTTTAAGGAGAAATTCAAGCCAGCTGCAAAAATTTGCATAAGTAATGAGGAGCCAAATGTTAATCTCCAAAACAGTAAGGAAAATGTCTCCATGGCATGTCAGAGACCTTTGCAGCTGTCCCTCCCATCACAGGCCTGGAGGTTTAGGAAGAAAAAATGGTTTCATGGACCAGGCCCAGGGTCCCATGCTGTGTGCAATCTTGCGACTTGGTCTCTGGCATCCCAACCACTCCAGTCATGACCAAAAGGGGCCAAGGTACAGCTCAGGCTGTTGCTTTAGTGGGTGAAAGCCCCAAGCCTTGGCAGCTTCCATGTGGTGTTAAGCCTGAGGATACACAGAAGTCAAGAATTGGGGTTTGGGAACTTCTGCCTAGATTTCAGAGGCTGTATGACAATGCCTGGATGCCCAGGTAGAAGTTTACTGCAGGTGTGGGCCTCTCATGGAGAACCTCTGCTAGGACAGCTCAGAAGAGAAATGTGGGGTCAGAGCCACCACAAAGAGTCCCTTCTGGGGCACATGCTAGTGGAGCTGTAAGAAGAGGGTCACCTTCCTCCAGACCCTGGAATGGTAGATCCAGTGACAGTGTGCACTGTATGACTGGAAAAGCAACAGACACTCAACAAAAACCATGAAAGTAGCTGAACGGGAGGCTGTACCCTCCACAGCCTCAGGGCAGAGTTGCCCAAGATCATGGGAACCCACTTATAGCATCAACATGACCCAGATGCAAGACATGGAGTCAAAGGAGATCATTTTGGAGCTTTAAGATTTGACTGGCCTGCTTAATTTTGGACTTGCATGGGGCCTGCATCCCCTTTGTTTTGGCCAATAGCTCCCAGTTGGAACTGGTGTATTTACCAAATATCTGTACCCCATTGTACCTAGGAAGTAACTAACTTGCTTTTGATTTTACAAGCTCACAGGCAAAACAGACTTGCTTTGTCTCAGATGAGACCTTGGACTGTGGACTTTTGAGTTAATGCTGAAATGAGTTAAGATTTTGGGGAACTTCTGGGAAGGCATGATTGGTTTGGAAATAATGTGAGAACATAAGATTTGGGAGGGGATGGGGGCAAAATGATATGGTGTGGCTGTGTCCCCACCCAAATCTCATCTTGAATTATAGCTTCCACAATTCTTAGGTGTTGTGAGAGGAATCCAGTGGGAGGTGATTGCATTATGGGGGTAGGTCTTTCCTGCGCTGTTCTCAGGATAGTGAATAAGTCTCATGAGATCTGATGGTTTTAAAAATAGGAGTTTCAGGCCGGGCATGGTGGTTTATGCCTATAATCCCAGCACTATGGGAGGCCAAGGCAGGCAAATCACCTGAGGTCCCGAGTTTGAGACCAGCCTGACCAACATGGAGAAACCCTGTCTCTACTAAATAATACAAAATTAGCTGGATGTGGTGGCACATGCCTGTAATTCCAGCTAGTTGGGAGGCTGAGGCAGGAGAACCGCTTGAACTCAGGAGGTGGAAGTTGCGGTGAGCTGAGATCATGCCATTGCACTCCAGCCTAGGCAACAAGAGCGAAACTCCAACTCAAAAAAAAAAAAAAAAAAAAATGGGAGTTTTCCTGCACAAGCTCTCTCTTGCCTGCTGTCATCCACATAAGATGTGACTTGCTTCTCCTTGCCTTCCACCATGAATGTGAGGCCTCCCCAGCCATGTGGAACAGTAAGTCCATGAAACCTCTTTCTTTTGCAAACTGCCTCCCTGTCTTGGGTATGTTTTTAGCAGCAGCATGAAAATAGACTAATACGGGTATAGAATAAGCTATATAACGTAGATACATCTTAAGTGTATACAGCTCAATGAGATACTACATATCTATGTACCCTGCAACCATCCTCCACCCAGAGGAATGTGTACGCTATATTTCCAATTCTCAAAGGCTCCTTGTACCCCTTCTCAGGCATTCACTCGCCTACAATTCCACATCTAAGTAACTGCTCTTCTGAATTCTATCATCATCAACCTCAGCCACTCTTCGATTGCTAGAAACACTAAGAGCTCTGAGATTCAGCTAGATGAGACTTCTGGGGAGTCTTCAAACAGTAAACCCCGGCACAAGCCCTTGTAGTGAGACAGCGGCCTTTCAGAGTAAGCAGAAATGGCACTTTGAAGAGGGGATCCTATGTCCTTGTTTTCACTCACCTGTGTAGAAATAACTTCCGCATTCTTCAAGAGAAAAGAGTAGACAGCAAAGAAAGCCTGCCTTCTCCCACTCCCTCATCCCTTAATCCCTCTCCCTCCACATCTGCTCTTTTCCTTTAGAGTCCCCCATCTCCTGCTGGCCTACACCTCACCTCTCTGCTCCCTTTCTGTGGGCTGCTCTAGGGCACCCAGCTTGGCCAATAGTACTCAGACTGCACTGTAGCTCCACTTGTCCCAAGTGTCGGGTGCCCCCAGGCAGGGCACAAGCTGCATGACTGCTCAAGGTAGCCCTGCCAAAAAGTGTTGATGCATTACTGCTCCTGCTTGCATGTGAAAATCCTAGACAGGGAAGCGTCTTTCAGCTTTCTCTTCGGAGCTCAAGAAGGATGAGGAAGGTACTGTCTTGCACCTGGTGAGACAGGTGTGTGCACTGTAGATTCCCCCTTACGTAGGGTGCCCTGGGATCAAGAAAATTCTAGAAAGCATGACTCTAGCCACAGATCAAGCTCCATCCTCTAATCCAGCTTCCCTCATAATAAAGCTAATGTTTTGTCTCCTTAACTCTGACTTCTGTTCATCTCTTGCTGGGTTCAGAACGTAGAAGACAAAGGAACGTTTGTTGTATCATTAAATCTGCAAGTCCAACATTGAGACCAAGAAGTTTCTGGCATCCACGTGGATTTCACTTTCCATTTTTGTACACTTATAAATTGTGCCTACTAAATACTATTACACTAATTTATATTAGTGAATAATAATACAACATAATAAATTATAGTATATCAAATAATAAAACATAAGTACCTGCTTGAAGAGAGAAAGTATTTTCTTGTATTTCCCTAGGGCTCAAGTCTTCTGATAAATGAAGCTGCTGGATTCGGCCTGCAGCGTTTGCACTGGACAGGCTTCCAATGGAGGAGCGATCAGAAACAAAATTTCTGTCTCTGAAAAGGAAAAGTGGACGCGCAGACCATTTATCAATTTCTTTCACAGTCAGTCCTTTCTGTGTCACATTTAAGAAACCTTTGCTTCCTTCAGGTCATGAAGGGATCTTTATTGTTTCACTTTCCAATCCACCTGGAATTGATGTTTGTGTATGGTGTGTGGTAGGAGTCATTTTTTTTTATGGTTACTGAACTGATTTCTCACTATTTACTGAAAAGCATCCTTTCCCCACTGCTCTACACGGACACCTTTGTTTTTGAACTTTCCATTTTCCTGGAGTCAGTTCATCTGAATACATCTCAGTCTTGATTATTCTCAGTTTTCTTTTTCCATGAACTTCCAATCTTCCTCTATTTTAGGAAAGTTGGAAATTTTTTACCCCTTTCATTCTACTCTCCACTTCAGGGATCTCAATTATCCGCATGTTGAAAACCCATCTTCTTCTATGGGCTGTATCTTTCATTTTCTAATTGCTTTTATTCGTTGGTCTTTTTCTTCTGCATTATATGTGATTTTTTTCAAGCTTATCCTGCATTTTACTATTTCCATGTTTATTCTGGTGATCTAGCTAATTTATCAGCTCTGTGGGTGTTATTCAGTCCTTGTGTTTTTTCCTAGCTCTGCAATCTTCTCCCCTTTTTGTGTCTAAAACTTGTTTCATCTTTAACTTCATTTCATAAATTCATGCTCTGTTTAATGTTTTCGATAAAATAAAGCCTTCACTTTTCTGTTTACTCGGTGGCCTTTCTTCTACAATAGATTCTCCATCTGTCTTTCGCCTGTTTTGTTCCCTTTTGTTTCACATAGTTACCCTATTTTTTTAATGTATTTATTTTTTATAGCAGCAGCTCCACCTGGATTTCCATGTGCCCAAATGTAACATGAATGGAGTTTCCTTGACTTCCTTCTCATGTCATCTGGGTCCTCTAGTGTCCTCGCTGCAATGAGCATGGGGAAGGTCATGGAGCAGGGCCTAGGGACAGTCACAGGTAGAAATCTTATCTTTCAACATTATTATCTTAAAACTCAAATTGTAGGGATCTCTTCACCTGATCTAGAGTGTATATAGCCCTTTGGGAGCTGCCTTTGGGTTTGGGATGGCAGGTGAACAGGCATGAGAAAGTTTCCTGGAAACTGCCCTGAAAACAGTGCTATTCATACTCAAGCCACAAGACAGCCTGGCAACCTCCACCCCTAGTGCCAGCTGCAGTCAGCCCAGGGGCAGGCACAGGCTCTGAAAGGGAACTGTTTATCCAGCTGGGGTAATAAATTCTCCCAGGGCACCAGTACATATTTAACATAGAATAAGGGTTGAAATATATCATTGTCCCAGGGAAAAGTCTGCTAACATTGCACTATCCAAATGGACTGGAAAATGATTCTTTAGATGTGAAAGACTTCTTTTTTTTTTTTTATCAAGGATGGTTATTTCATCTTTATCTAACTAAGACTTGTTTCATCTTTAATCTCATTTCATAAATTCTTGAGCAAAAGAGGAAAGCTAGATTCAATTCTATATGAGAAAAACACAGGTTTCGAAATTCTGCTTAACTATTAGAGAATTTCATTTTATCCTTAAAAAAATAGCTTTTCTCCAAGAGGGCAACCCACACCTATTGTAATAGGTATGATTGTCCAATAATAAAGAATAACCATGATCATCATTACCATCGTCATCCTACAAGCCCTAATAAAAAACCGCCAGCAATTGTAATTATTTTGACCAAAGGTCTGGCTTATTATGTCACAGCACTAATGAAAGATTTATAATTTATGCTATAAAGTAATTGACATTTTTATGTCACAATCATAAAGCAAGTAGACTGCCAACAGTCTATAAATTTTTTCCTTTGTTTAGGTAATGACAGATATTGTTAACAAAGCAACTATTTATATCTCTACAATCTGTTCTTATGCTTCTGAATGTTGAGAAAGCATTCAGAAGCTGAAGTTGCTTCTGAAAATGAAGTGGCTAACACAATTCTGCAATATCACTAGAAGCATACCAAGTACAAAGTCACAAAAATATTGATTTGACAATATCTGGTTATACGGTAATTGATAAGTCCCTTTGCTTGTATTAGAACGAGCTTTATTTATGCACTGCAGATCAAACACATGATCCATTTCAAGCAGTCGTACTCATTTTTAATTTTGATTCGGCACCCACAGAACTGAATTATACTTTATAACAATATTAGGTCATAGAATCTTCCCTTGGATGGTACCGCAAGATATTATTATTCAATACTTCAATATATTTAATTCAGAAAATACAGAAGTTAGATTCCAACATCCTTCTAGAGAATTTCACTTGGAAACTATGTTAACAAACTATCCATCCTCCATGCTCCTGATTTAGAATGTCACTGGAATTCTACTCTTAAAAGAGAGATAATACCACCTTAGAGGACCGTAATGAAGACTAGAGAGACAAGTGAGAACTGGACTAGAGTCAGTAACATGGCAACCATTTGATTAATGATATCATCTTTCAAAAATAAGGTTTACACACCCGCTCCTTTCCAATAGGCTTTGTTTTCTCTTTATAGATAATAATATATGTGCATACACAAACATTTTAGGAAAATATTAGGAATTACTATACTTGGAATGACAAAATGCATATACTAAGTCAAGGAAGAGATGACATGACATATGCTTTCATTAGGTTACTGGATTTCCATTCAGCCTTCACTATATTTGCAGACTGATGGCCTTCTATGTTCCCAGCACTACACTGGAGGTTGGTGATGCAAAGATAAATATATCTGGGTCCCCAAGGAATTTAAAAGATGAATGCCCCTGACCTTAATTTAGAACATGCTTGTGACAAGTATAGATGACTCTGGGAAGCATGAATTACCAAAGAAACCCCAAAACAGGAGGGAACGAAGTGAGCACACACCCATCTGCCATCTCATCACAGAGCCCCTAGACTTCAACAAATAGAGCAAAGTAGGCCAAAGCCCACTTTGACTCACCCTCGTAAAATATGAAGAAGCTGTTTGATGCCTCCCCAAATGCGAATTTCCACGCTGGTCTCGGGGTCCTCACAAACCTGGACCAGAATCCAGACGACGCTCCAGAGCAGCTTCAGGTGGTCGGAGTGGAGCAGACTGAGGAGGACAGGTATCCCCTCGTAGAGCTTCACCTGCTCTTTCACCTGGGGCTCCGCACAGAGCAGGCGCAGCAACTCTGCTGTTAGTCTGAAAGGGGACAGGGACGGTGGGGTGAGAATCACAGCATCATGAGTTAGTGACTTCACATTAAGACTAAAGCTATCATGAGTGCATGAAATGTAACTCTAACATTTTGTAAGTCACGGGTCAACATTCATTTTCTGTAAGGAGCCAGATCAAAGCCAAACACGTTCAGCTTTACAACCATACAATCTCTGTCACAACTACTCAGCTATGCTGAGATTGCATGAAAGCAGCCATAAACAACATATAAAAATAAATTTGCATCCCTATGTTACAATAAATCTTTATTTACAAAAATAAGCAGTAGAACAAACTTAGCCTGTAGGTCATAGTTTGCAGACCGCTGTTCTAAGTCATAGCCTCATTGCATCATCATTGGTCCGCATTAGCCAGACGTGGTGGTGTGCACCTGTAATCCCAGCCACTCAGGACTGAGGCAGGAGAATTGTTTGAACCCAGGAGGCGAAGGTTACAGTGACCCAAGGTCGATTGCCACTGCACTCCAGCCTGGGTGACAGAGTGAGACTCTGTTAAAAAAATAACCTACTGACCACCAAATAGACATCAAGGGCAAACAATGAGATCTGCATTGTGCTAAAGACCAAAAATATTTTTAAAAAATTGTTTAAAGCCTTATTCTAGTCTTCAGAAAGTTACTATGAGATAGCAAAATAAGACATTCATAGAAAATGTCAAAAACACTACAATGTAGAGGAGTTAAGGGCAAAGCACTTAACTGTATACTTAGTACAAAGTGCATTACTCGGTACAAAGCAGTTACTGCATACTTGGTACAAAGTGCATTACTCGGTACAAAGCAGTTACTGTATACTCAGTACAAAGTGCATTACTCAGTACAAAGCAGTTACTGCATACTTGGTACAAAGTGCATTACTCAGTACAAAGCAGTTACTGTATACTCAGTACAAAGTATATTAAATTGATGGTAAAGACCCAAGGTTCAGCTATGCCATGAAACATTGTGATGATAAATGTTTATAAAAACATCCTTAGTCCTCCAGTCTCATACTCTAAACACTCTCCTCCTGGATGGTGTTATCCATTCCCGTGATTTCACTCTTTCTACCTTGTCATCATGATCTCAGCCCAGACATTGCTCCTAACCTCCAGAAGTTTTAGCCACAGGGATGTTCTACAAGTACTCACCATACTATCCCTAAACTCAAAGTCATTGGCTTCTTCCCCAGGTCTATTCTTCACCTAATATCCCCAATCTTGACTCATGGCACCACGATATTTTCCATTTTCCAAGCCGCAAGACTGGGAGTCATCAAGACACACACTCCTCTTTTCACACTCGTCCACTGTCAATCAAGAGCTCTTAGCTGTTCCATTTCCTGGGCAACTGCTGGGATTCTCTTGAACATCAGGCAGCTAGCTCCTCCCATCCTTGGAATCCTTGCTCATGCTCAAGATATAAACCCTTCTTTCACCTACCTCTCCAATATTCTCATTCACATACTGCTTTCTCATTCCTTTCCCCTGAGCTGATTATCTGTGGTGCCTCTACCTCCCAAATTTTGTGTTCTGACACAATTAATAGCACATGTTCCTTGATGAATGGTATTCTTTATCTTCACAAACATTCTACACCAAACATCCTCTTCTTGTTGTAAGTGAATCTCAACGTGTGGATGTAAACAAACACCTCCCACCTCACTCCCGTATACACTGCTATCAAACTGAACTTTCAAATAATAAATTTGATCATGCTTAAAATTGTTCTGTGAGTTCCCACAATGTTCATGATAAAATTTACATCTTTATGTGTTTGATAAATATTTATCTGTTTGATAAATAAAGATGATAAACGTGAATTTTATCATAAACATCATGACCTGGATAAAGGTGTCTTGTTGCCTTATGTATAAAATATGGGAAAAATAGGGTTAGTGTGCAGATCACATGAGTTAACATGTAAAGTGCTTAGAGCAGGTCTTGGCATATAGAGAACACTGATCAAATTTAGTGGCATTTTAAATTTATCATTAACTATCTGCACTAGTTCTCTGGTACTTTCCTTCCTGTGCTCTTCATGTGCCCAACCATACACATTCCTCTAACACAGCCAATTTCATGACTCCATGTCCAAGCACATTCTGTTTTTACTTTCTTTCTCTCTCTCTCTCTCTCTCTCTCTCTCTCTCTCTCTCTCTCTGCCTAGATATCTCCTCTTTCCTTCAGGAAACTTTGCATGACCCCACATTCTAATTGGGAAGTCTCTGCTCTAAGTTCCCAGAGCACACTGTGCATCTGCCTACTGTATCAGTTACAGCACTGTCTGACCCTCTCCTACGCTACACATTTATAACTTATTCATCTTTGGTTTTCAACATCTGGCACAGAGCTTAGAACCTTGTGTGTTCAGATAACCAAGTCTATAAGTATTATCTATAGTTAATGCCCTTTTACAAGAGTTTTGAAGAAGAATCCAAAAGGTTTTACTGTGAGTTAAGTGTCAGGGCTTCATTGCTTGAGGTTACTTTTTATCGATTTTGCCTCTTTAGAAAATTACTCAACTAAATATCAAATGATGTAGATTGCAACTCTATTTAAACACAATCTAATAACTATCTGGATGGAGTAATTCTTTAGAACAATATGCAGTTCAAGTAAAAATGAATCCATTTTAGTATAGATTGTATTTTGAATTATTATAGCAGGTGATCACAAAACAAATCAGTTGCTATCTTAATTTATTTTACTTGCCTTAAAGCAAATGGATTTTAGCAATCTAATCATTTATTGCAATATACAACTTGAAATTACTAAAAATAGAGCCACCTCAGAGTTTCTTTCTCTACAAAGGCAGGATATAAATAAATGCAATAAACAAAACATTAAAGATGGTATCACAAAATTTATTTCATCAGCTTCTATGACCATATCTAGAAGTAATGCAGGACTAAAAATAAATGGATATACCTCCTTGTTCTATTTTCCTTACATAGACTTAAATCGAAAACAAAAGCCAAGCTGACTCATTATATTCAGTTACAAGAAAATAACATGACATCATAAAAACAGTAACAAGTGTGTCTGTCAAATAAAAGGCACTGCATTGTCTTTTTCTCCCGTTAGCAATCCTACCTTTTAGAAAGCAAGTCGTATTCATGTAAAATCATCAACAGATTTTCTACAATGTTCAGTTCACTTATCTTCTCCCTACATTCTGGACTATAAATTGAAAAATATTAACAATTACTAAAAACAAATTTTGCTACATCCATGTATTAGTCCTTTTTTATACTGGTATAAAGAACTGCCTGAGAGTGGATGATACATAAAGGAAAGAAGTTGAATTGACTCACTGTTCAGCATGGCTAGGGAGGCCTCAGGAAACTTACAGTCATGGCAGAAGATGGGAAGCAAGGCACTTTCTTCATGAGGCAGCAGGAAGAAGTGCCGAGCAAAGGGGGAAGAGCCCCTTATAAAACCATCAGATCTCGTTAAAACTCACTCACTATCACGAGAACAGCGAGGAGGAAACCTGCCTCACGATTCAGTTACCTCCACTTTGTCTCTCCCTTGACATGTGGGAATTATGGGGGTTAGAGGGATTACAATTCAAGATGAGACTTGGGTGGGGACACAAAGCCTAACCATGTAAATTCACTTATTTAATATCCTAGCTCCAACATTTGCTCAGGAGAAGAGATTAAAAAACAAATGAAATCATATGTTTTTCACAGAAAAACAATGGTCCACTTATTGTCATAAAAACATTTAAAATAATCATGACATTTATAACAGGAAAGACCTTGAAATTTTTTCAAAGCCTGCAAATGTTTGACAATGTTCTGTATGTTAAAATACACAGGTAAGAATGAATTTAAAAGGTCAGAAAGCTTTAACTGCCAAAGAAATATTATGGTAATTTTAAAATTAGAAGTAACTGACGTTAGAGAAAAAGACAACATTTCTGCTCAGGAAATAAAAAGAAAATTTTAAACTACAATTTGTCATTCCAATGTAAATTTTTAAATGATGCTTTCTATCCAGGACCCTATTCAACATGTTATTTCATATTTATTTCTCAAGAAATGTTATTAAGTAGTTGACAAAGTAACTGATATGTTTTGCATCCCTCCCACCTAAATTGCTATAGCAGCAGAACTGAAAAGTACATTCGAATATACTACATACCTTTCTGCTAAACTAGCCAGCGCCAGAAGGGAACCCAATAGAACATTAGTATCTCGGGCACCAAGTAAGTTTACTAATGTCTGGAAAATGAAGTAAAATAAAGGTTACTTATATAAGTACTACAAACTTCTTTTTTCAACATTAATATTAATTGATTTTTTATTACCAGCTTCTTGAATAGCAAAATGATTCCCTCTCAAGATCGGCTTAACCTTTTTTCTTTTTTTTTTTTTTTTTTGCTTAGTTGTTTATAATGCATGTGCACATACAATTAAGCACAAATTATATGTGTAATGTTAAAGCTGCTTTCTCTTATATTTTTTTCTTAATGTTATCTACTGAAATTTTTCCATGGCATTAAATATGGCTTTATAAACACTTGTCAGTATATTGTCAATATAATCAAATTGTTTATTTTATTATGGCTTTACCAGCACAAAAGTGAAAAAATATTATGCCCTATCAAGCGTAATGCAGTTTCTTTTTTTATTTCTTGCAGTCAATATAAAAGTTTATTCTTAAAAAGAGTTTTACTAAACATTCAAAATATCCAGTTCTTTATAGATGGCAGGAGTCCATCCCTCATTACTTTGGAACTCTTGAGAGTAACCTCTTGTAGCCATTCCTTGCTCAGGACAAGAAGCAAAAGACATCAAGCTACATGACCAGCCTGGTTCTCATACTTCCCTCAATGTCCATGTGCCAAAGTATTCTCTGCCCCTTCTGATTCCACCCCGGAGAGAACCAAAGATTAATGACATAAATTACAATACTGGTAGTGATGAGCCATTGAGAACTCACCTGAGCCAGGCGTTGTGCTAGGCACTTTCCAAATTAAGAAACTATTTTTTAACAAAATATTGAAATTTTATTCTTTTGCCAAACTATACAAGATATGAACACTATTGAGCATTCGATTTGCCTCTCAGATTTCTAATTAATGTTGAAAATGCACCACTGATGCTCCCAAACGTCGCCCTAAGTAACATGACTTAGCTGGAAGTGTGTATCTTGTCAGTGGCTTTCCCTGAATTCTCGTTAAGACAAATTTTCTTATTCAGAAAATGCTCTACATTTTCAGAATGGGGAGTGCCCCTGAAAAGTTCCCAGGTCAGAGGTGCAACCTGGGCAAAGAATGCTAAGATAATTTTTATGTTTCCAGTATGCAGATTTGTTGCCTTTATGATTCATTTTATATTGATGAAGTTATCATTATCTTTGTTTCTCTGATCCCCTCCTCTTTTTCTTCTTTCTCATTTTCTTCTCTGTCTTCTAATGTTTCCCAAACTTCAGTGCATTGCATATCATTTTCACAATTTTTGCCATATTCAATTACCATCTTAATGTGAACTCAAAAAAAAAATTCCAATCATAAGCAGTAATATCTATAAAATAGATGGCTACTGAAACAAAAAATGTTGACCTGTGTATCACCTGGAATCATCCTCTAGACCATGAGCAGTATATGTTAACACATTTTAGGCAATCTTGCTCCTATATATACTAGAAAGTGGCTTCCCAGGATATGAAACTCAACAGGTTACTGAAACTTAGCTCCACATGGCTACAGTCTAAACAGTTTTGCTATAAATATACTCTGTTTTGACCTACAATGACAATCACATATGGTTCAAACTAATATAGCCCCACATGCCATATGGAAATTATTTATACATATATATAGGTACGTTTTGTTTATTTTTGTTGACTTATTTATAAACACACACCTAGGATGAGTTAATACATAGCCAAGCTTTCCAAACAACATTTAAGCAATAAGCCTAGTTGGTATTAAATGGCACAGAAAAAAAAAGAAAAGGGTTCCAGAAAACTTGTATTTATTACATCCCTATTAACTTGTAAGGCTGGTAAAGAATACAAAAGGGTTGACAAAGATTCACCATGTTAGGTCAGTCTGGCAGGTTTGTGGGTTCTAATGACACATGATTTACCCACAAAGGCTCTGAACCTTCCCAATGTGAACTATTGCCATATGGAGCCAAAGCATTAACTCTTTAAGGGGCCACTCACCTTGTGAGCTCCGCTTGTGGTGACCCATTCTCTTTGATCTTTGACCGCAGCGAGTTTTTGAAAAATATCTATAAAGGAAGGAAAGAGTGCAAAGAGGTATCTGGAGATTAAAGGGGGAGTACTCCCGGGAGCACAGACCTGCAGCACTGATGGGCAGGCAGAAATAGGGCAACGGGAACAGTCAGCACGAAAGGAAAAACAGATGCAGGAGCAGCAGGGCTATATTTTCACCCCAAGAACTACCCCTCAAGCTCCACTGCTATTTATTATATGATTATAATAATGAAATATGAAAATACCAAAAAAGGCAAACCTCTCTTTCCACTTAAAGTTGAACAAGTTCCTTAACATCATTACCAGTTCAAAGTGAAACCTATTCTTCAAAGGTCCTCTCTGTGAAGATTTCAACTTATAAAGAGGAGAGGGAAGCCAGCAAATGAGATGAACTTGTAAGTTTCCTCAGCTGACGAAAATAGTTATCCTCAAAGAGACTTCCTGGTGCCCAGGGCTTGCCACAAACTCTTCTCTCCCTGGACCTGAGGACACTGTGTGCTCCACAGGCAGATATGGAGAGCCAGTGGAGTCACACAAAGAAAATGGACTAGCATCCCACACGGCATGACATCTGTGGCTCATCAAAGCTGGAGTGCAGGACAGCAGGGCTGGGAAGAGCCTCCAACGAGAGAAGACGGAGTGACTAAGGAGCATCTCATACTCACAGCCCAACATTTGCACATTAGCATCATCAGATAAGGTTTGTAGTTGTTATTTTTCATGTTCTGGATGTTTCCGATTCTATGAGGCAGGAATCATTATTAGCCCAATTTTATAGGAAAAAGAAACTGAATAGTCTCTGACATTTTAACAGAAATAAAAGAAGGCAAAAATAGTTTTTACCAAAATTTGCTTTTATGGAAGCCTCTCTTCCATTAAATAAATTGTGCTTTTCAAGGTAAGGGCTGTAATCTAAATATCTTCCTTCTGGATGTACGTGGCCACTGAATATAACAATGGGCATGGATGTTCAACACTTACATGTCATGTTGACCAGCTTGTCCACACTGTGCTGCTCTTCTCCGTAGCTGAGGTACTCATTGGCTACAATCTCCATGTACTGCATGAAGGACCAAACCAACAAGCCAGTCAGGACACCAAAAGCACACAAGGACCCAAGAACAAGATTGTGCAGTTCTTAAAATAAGCTGTAGGTGGCACAACAGATTCATCAAATAATACTCATGCTCCTGGGACTTATCACTTAAGTGCAAAGTTGGTTGGGTTTCCAGGTGAAGTTGAGGAAAGACCATCTAAAGACTATAAACTCTTGAAGGCCTCAAAATGACTCTTAACTAAGTAAGTTTGTGGTGTAATTTAGTACCCAAATACAAGAATCATATAAGATACATAACACATAGTATATAGAACGTTCACTCTTCAATGTATCTTTTTAGGATAATTTTTTATAACACACTGCATATATTTTATTGATGTTATATTTTATAATATCTGAACATATATCTAACCAGCATACATGCAGTTAGCAATAATCAGAATAAAATGGGTACTGAGTAGTCTGACAATTCCCACTGTGGATAATTGATTATAATAAGAAACAGGCTCAGGGAAACATGTAATTTCTAATATTATAACGGAAGTTAAAATGGGTAAGAAGATACTTTGCAATGTAATCTTACGAAATATTATGTTATTAAATGAGGTAAACCTCTAGTCAATTTTAAAAGGCTCTTGAAAACAAAAAATAAGCATGAATCAATTTTCTAAGAACAAGAATATAATAAAATAGATTTAATGTTAAATTGCCACAAACTTCATCTTCCATTAATTATTCAGAATGAGTTTGCAGGGCCGCAGATTTATTATGAAAATCATTCTCTGTGTACACATTACAAGTTTTAGGAGACTAGGCTGTTCCAACTCAAAAACATGATCAGAAATTTCATTTTATTCCAGCCTGGCCAAGATGATGAAACCCTGTCTCTACTAAAAACACCAAAAAAAATGATCTGGGCATGGCTGCACACGCCTGTAATCCCAGCTAGTTAGGAGACTGAAACACAAGAATTGCTAGAATCCAAAAAGCAGAGGTTGCAGTAAACCGAGACCATGCCACTGCACTCCAGCCTGGGTGACAGAGTGAGACCCTGTCTCGAAAAAAAAAAAAAAAAAAGAAAAGAAAAGAAAGAAATTTTGTTTGTTTTGTGGTATTAATAAATGCAAGCCTCTGAGTTGCTCAGTATATATATTCACTTGCTTACCCTCCCTCAGTAGTTAGAAAGGCAGAAAAATAAATAAGGTCAAGATCATTCCTTTGTCATCTATTTAATAGTATTTTAGTGAGGACAGTAATCCTTTTCTTGTGTGAAAAAGTTTTGAACATCTTCATAATCAGTTTCTTATCTTTCCAGGCTCAGTGGCACACACCTGTAATCCCAGCTACTCAGTAGGCTGAAGCAGGAGGATTGCTTAGGCCCAGCATTTTGGGACCAGCCTAAGCAACATAGTAAGATACTGTCTCAAATATATATATATATATATATGTATATATATATGTATGTATGTATTTCCTTTCCTCCCACCACATTGTATATACAATGCTAAAGGCTTGAGCCTTCCAGACACTGCCTATTACTTTTTTTTCCCTTTTTTTTTTTTTTTTGTTTTGGAGATGAAGTTTTGCTCTTTCACCCAGGCTGGAGTGCAGTGGCACAATCTTAGCTCACTGCAACCTCCAGCCCCCCAGGTTCAAGTGATTCTCCTGCCTCAGCCTCCCGAGTAGCTGGGATTATAGGCGCCCACCACCATGCCTGGCTAATTTTTATATTTTTAGTAGAGACAGGGTTTCGCCATGTTGGCCAGGCTGGTCTCAAACTCCTGACCTCAGGTGATCCACCCACTTCAGCCTCCCAAAGTGCTATGATTACAAGCAGGAGCCACCACGCCTGGCCGCCTGTTTCTTATTATTACTAGCTAAAGACATGTGACCTTTTACAGCACTTCCTCATTTCAACAGGCTGAGTAAAGTGCGCCCAATTAACCAAAACAAAATGTCATGGGTTCCCCCCGTCCTGTGAGTATCATGCCTCACACTCTCACTTATCAGCTCCATCTGCCCCTCTCTGGGGCAGACCACATAACATAGGAAAGCCATCTTCTGTCACATACCCATTTAATTCTTGCTCAGAGTATGGCACAAAATGAAAAGCCAAGACTGGCCACCACAAAAGGAGTCTTACCTGAGCTAGATTTTCAATCCCACCCAAGCTATGGAGTATTTCCTAATAAAATAAAAGCAACAAAACACATGTAAATGATGAGGGTAGAGGGGGAAGTATATTTCACAAGCAATTTCTTTACTAAGTTGTTGTATTTATTTTGTGAAGGTCTGCATTCTAATATACATATATGGAAAACTTAGGGGATGTCATTCATACTACCTTTAAAGTAAACTATTAATAAATATGACAGTTGGGGTGAGATTCAGAGAATGAATCTGTGCTCAGAACTGCAACCTGCCCACTCATTCTTCCTACCTCCTCCTGTGTCATTCTAAAATGTTAGAGTTGAGAAGAGCCATTAGACACCATTTCATTCAATATTCTCATATTACAGATGAGGAAAACCAAGACACAGAAAGAAAACCATTTTGTGTTATAACTGATGAGCCTGGATGAGAATAGCATCACCAAACTCCAAGAACCCTCTTCTAGGTCTCTACCTAGTGTGGTCCATGAACCGGCGGCACCTGCATCACTGATCAGAAATACAGAATCCTATTCCCACCCCAGACCTGCTCAATCACACTCAGTTTTAACCAGATCTCCAGGTCATACACATGTACAGTACAGTTTCGGAAGCACTGCTCTAGGAGAGAAAGAGCCTCTGAAAATTATTAGGCTAATGATCTTATTGAACCCATGCTCTAAATCAATGTAAAGATAATTTTTGACAATGTCTCCTGATACAGGACTTTAAATTGTGAAATGGACCAGCCAGGAACTCTACTGATAGTAAGTGCTCTTAGGTTGCCACATTGTCATTTATCTATAGGCAAATGTTGTCAGGTGGCTTTAACCTGCTTAATTACATCTGTATTGACATCTCTCTCCTTACTTCACACATACACAAGGAAGTTATTTGAAATATAAACAGAAGTCATTTTTTCAGTTCTGGGAAATGCACAAGAACCAGTACATGAGCATGAGAGAGAACAATCTAGTTCTGCCACGAAGCCAGCGGGTGGGCGGTCTAGGAAAAGGCACAGGGGCCTTTTTCTCTTAAGGCCTCCTGGGTCAAGGTTTTCGTACGCTGCATAAAGTGAACTTGGAAATACGGAACACGCTTACATCTAAATTAAATTTAAAAAGAACTCTCAGAAAATATACTTCTATGACTACCTACTAATTTGAAGCCTCATCAATGCTATTCACTCTAGAAGAGCTATAATTAAAGAGTGAGAATATTGCACATACAATCTCTATTTATGGTAGGATACTTCATGCACATACAAATTAAAATAACATTTAAAACCAGTTATATTTAATCAACAAACAGTTTTTTCATTCCACTTATGTGAAAACCCCGAGTTAGACTCTGAAGGAAATATAAACATGTAGATGGCAGGGGTGCCCTTTGCTGAGCTGTAAGCAAGCATAATAAGGTGGGTATACATACCACTAGAACTTAAGACAGAATGAGGTAGGTGTTAAAAGTAAGTTATACATGCAGTGTTACAAGGCGCCAGAACAGAGACACCTCATTCCTGCCGAGAGGACTAAGAGACACTTCATGTGGGTGGTGGTCTCTAAATGGTGCCTGGAGGGATGGATGGATTTGCTGAGTAAAGATCGGGAACAGGTGAAAATAAAGGAGATTCCACCAAAGAGAACAGGAGGCTCAAAGGTGAATAGAAATTGTGCAGACGAAACATCAAGACATGCTGTAACTCCGAGAGAAGCAGTTCCTTAACGCCATGGAGAGCCTTACCAGGAAAAAAATCTTAGAAAATAGGGTGGATTCACACTGTGGGAGGACTTAGATGTGAGCCTGAATTTGAATGTTTTCATGCAGACCATGATACCCAATGAAAATGTGTGAGCAAGGGACTGGCCAGAATCAGCTGCGGGGACTTCCTCCTAGTCGTAGTATGAACTGGAGGCTGGAAGGGTATCACCTGGAGCTCAGCTGACAGTCAGTGACAGCAAGAATAAGAATGGAGAGAAAGGGGTAGTATTTGAAGCTATATGATCAACTGAATATGAAGAAAGATCGCAAGAAAAGAAGCAAAGTCGAAGACATCAGCCTATTTGAGGAGGAGTGACTGGGAACAATGTCATAATTAACTAACACATGGAAAGAGAAAGGAATAGACTAGGATAGAGAAGACTCTATTTTGGACATGTTGCCGTGCTGATGGGAGGCCCAGGTGAAAACATACAACAGGCCACGGACAGTGAGGTGAGGGCAAAAGATTAAAACCTGGGAGCCATTCACATGAAGGAGATTCATCTGAAGCTTGGGAGTAGGAAGACACCAAAGAAGAGAATAATGTTTAAATGGTCATGGTAATGTTATTTTTAAATGTTTGCCACGACAAGAAATTTTTTCAGGCCAGGCACAGTGGCTTACACCTGTAATCCCAGTACTTTGGGAAGTCGAGGTGGGTGGATCACCTGAGGTTGACAGTTTGAGACAAGGCTGACACACATGGAGAAACTCTGTCTCTACTAAAAAATACAAAATTAGCCAAGCATGGTGGCACATGCCTGTAATCTCAGCTACTCGGGAGGCAGGAGAATCACTTGAATCTGGGAGGCAGAGGCTGCAGTGAGCTGAGATCGCACCATTGAACTCCATCCAGCCTGGGCAACAAGAGCGAAACTCCATCTCAAAAAAAAAATTTATTCAATAATTTTGATGATATGGGACTAAGTCAATATTTCCCAAACCATGAGATCTGGGTGGAATTAGGCATTCTACCAAAAAAACAAAACAAACAAACAAACAAAAAAAAACAGAGAAAAGAGTTTCATAACCCAAGCAGCTTGGGGAATGTTAAGTAAAACAAATTTAACAAACTCTCTATCAGGACTCTTTGGAGCTGGTGTGCACTTTAAGTTTCTAAAAGAAAAACTAGTGTGCAGCTTTTCCTAAACATCCCTTGCCAAAGCACAGTTCGTCTCCCAGAACATGTATTACTCCTGTGGAAAAGTTTGAGAGGTGCTGCTATAGAGTAGAGGCATGAGAAACCCGCTAACTCCCTCTTAGAGAATTTTGTCATTACGTTATGTACTCAAGAATTTAACCTTCACGTATGAAATGAACGCTTTCCTTCCACGCTCCTGTGGAAGGGGGAGCAAGGTCAGGAGATCGCTCACAGGCCCCAGTCTTCTTTGCATTTCCTTTCCTTCTACCAACAGGACTGTACTAACCCAAGAGTGTAAACTAAAGAAAACCATGACTACAAGGTATGTATACACAGGGGCTTAACAGTTCTGAAAAGCAAATAGGACTGCAAGCTTAGGTTACAGCAACGCGTCCTGTGTGCCCTTTCAGCCCTCAGCATCTTTCCCTGTCACAGGCCAGAAGGTCATAAAACTGGTTTCTGAATTTCTGAGCCTAATGACCTGGAGAAAGTCCCCTAGTGAATCTGAACTTCAATCTGTAAAATGTGAACAATGTCTTTGCTAAGCTTACCCCCTGAATTGTTCCTTTTTTAAAAAAGTAGAGCCAATAATACAATACTGGTAAAAAGTACGTTTTTAAAAATGGAGCGCATTATGCCAGTATATTTTTATTACAGCCAAAACTGTCATTTCCGTTTAGGTGCTCTCATCCTAAACCGATGTGGCAACTAAATCAACGAAAGCTGAACATCCTGCAGATCCTTTAACACTGAATCACTGGTATGACCATTTACTCCTCTGTTCAAAAGTCATCAGTGGCTCCACAAAGCTCATTCCTTGGTTATGAGTTTAATGCCCCTCTATGGACTGGTCTTCACCTGTCTTTCTAGGTTTGGAACTGTAACCACTCTTCTAAAAAGCTTGGTATACTCGATTTGTAGGAGGATGAGAATAAAGGAAATAGATGCTTCTAAAGTTTTCTACCCTCAGTCTGACAAAATATCATGCCGTTAAAAGAATCAGGAATTGGTTCCAAAAGTTCAAGGATGAGGGGAAGAACTGAAGAGCTCCATTTTAAAGTTACTGAGTATAATATGCTACAAAAGTTATCCTCAAAATTTTGGTCTCAAACCCCTTTATGCTCTTAAAAATTACAGGAACCAGCCGGGTACGGTGGCTCACGCCTGTAATCCCACCACTTTGGAAGGCCGAGGCAGGCGGATCACGAGGTCAAGAGATCGAGACCATCCTGGTCAACATGGTGAAACCCCGTCTCTACTAAAAACTACAAAAAATTAGCTGGGCATGGTGGCATGTGCCTGTAATCCCAGCTACTCAGGAGGCTGAGGCAGAAGAATTGCCTGAACCCAGGAGGCGGAGGTTGCGGTGAGCCGAGATCGCGCCATTGCACTCCAGCCTGGGTAACAAGAGCGAAACTCCGTCTCAAAAAAAAAAAAAAATCAAAAAAAATTAGCTGGGCATGGTGGCGCGTGCCTGTAGTCCCAGCTACACGGGGGGCTGAGGCAGGAGAGTTGCTTGAACCCGGGAGGCAGAGGTTGCAGTGAGCTGAGATCGCGCCACTGCACTTGGCTTGGCGCCTGGTCACGGAGCCAGGCTCTGTCTCAAAAAAAAAAAAATTACCGAGAACTTTGAAGAGCTTTTGTTTATATGGGTTAGAAAGTATCTGTTCGTATTTATTGCACTAGAAATTAAAAGTGAGAAAATTTTAAAACACAAGAATGCACAAGTATACATGTTCCATCAGCTGCCAGAGTTATGAGAGGTTGTGTAGCTTAGAGAAAATTCCACTGCACGTGTGTAAGTGAGAGTGAAAAGACAAATAACATCATTTAGAATCATTTAGTATCATGGTGAAGATAGTTTTGATCTTGTGGAACCCCTGAAAGGGTTTCAGAGACCTGTAAACAGTACCCGGGACCATACGTTGAGAAGCACTACGCTACCGCGTCATTGAGGTGGTTGTCTAACATGTCTCTGGAAACTTGGGACTTAAAGGGGAAAGTGTGAGGCTGAAGATATGAACTTGTGAACAAGCAACAACAAAAAGATAGTTGAAGCCAAGAGCTTGGAAGATATGGGAGAAGACAATAAAGGAGAAAAAAAAAAAAAAACTTTGAGGAAGGGTATATATGAAGACAAGATGAAGAACAGAATGTGTAAATAATACCAAAAAATGCTGAATAAAAGCTAGAGGTTCTCAGGATCACTATAGGCAAGGAGAAAACGAGGTAAAGTGTGTCTCCTGCTAACAGCAGATTGGAGAATGTAAGCCTGAGAGAAGACCACTCAATCCAACGATTTTTATTATTGTTTCTAACATAATTGTCATTCAGGATCTTTTAAGGTTTTCTCTTTATCTTTGTTAAGCAATGTGCTATGGCTTCTCTCTAATGAATCGACGTGAATGTTTATCTTTATCCTGCTTAGGACTCCAACTGCAACTGAAATCTCAATACGTGTCCTTCCTTTAATTCTAAAAAACAATTCTATCTTCAAAATGGCTTCTCTTCATTCCTTCCAGTCTTTCCTTGCTGGAACATTCACTAAACATATAATGGAAACTCTGTACTGGCAGGCAGGATCCAGTCTACAAGCCACTAGTTTGCAACCTCTGAGTCGAGGAATGAGGTCTGAAGCATGGCACAGTGTGGTCTATTTAAAGGGTTTCCGGAGGGAACCTTGTACCCAGAATCCAACGGGCAAGGTGTGCAATACATCAGTCCTGGGGCAAAGGAACTGGATTCAAGAGACACAGCCTTGCCTTTCCAGAAATATAGGATGAAAGGAGGATGAAGAGTTGAAGGAACGGCTGGGTCAAGGAAGAACATTTTTATGGTAAGGGAAAATAGAAAGACAGCAGGTAGAAGGGTAAGACTCGGCCAGGAGGAGGAGTATTACTTTCAAAATATGAGGGAAGTAGAGTTGCAGGATAACCCAAATATTTCAAACAACGAGGAGAAAATAAGACAGCTCCCACTGGGATGGCTTTGGACTTCCCTGTAAAACAGAGATGATACAATTTGGTGAGAACAATGGCGGCAGGAGAGGGTTTGGGTGAGAAAGGTGAAGATGGTTCAGAGGGTTGCTGTGGACCCTGCAATACTGACTGAACAAGAGAGGAAGGGAACAAATATCCATGACAAAGGCATGCTGAGAGTCACTGGCTAAGTCATAAGTTGTAGTAAACCCCAGCATAGCTTTGTGACTACAGCCAACAATTCTTGGCACCTCAAGATGTTAAACAACTGTCTGAGCACGTGGTCGTCTGTGTGGAGAGAGTGCCAGGGAGGACAGACTCAGAGATAATTCCCTTCTATGGAAAGGCTGGCCAGCAGGACAATATTCGTTTAATGTGTGTCTTGGTCGCAAAATCTCATAAACAAAGTCGTCTCTGAATTCTTTCCTTCAGAGGGCAATACAGTCAACCCTGTTCCAATCCACCCAGAACAAGACTAAGAAAGGCAGAACTTTAGATGGGAGATCAGCAGAGTACGACACCCTTATCAACAGTTTTTCTGAACAAACAGAACATCTCTTGGGCAAATATTTGCTAGTTCTAGTCAGATTAACTGGACCTTCCTCCCGGAAAACTTCATTAATATTACACATACAATGTTTTCATCCAAACTGAGATGTATTGGGGAATAAAAGAGAGTGCTATTACTAATTAGGTAGCAACAGTGAGCACGTAATAAGACTGATCCAGGCAAAACGAAACATATGGCCCATCCTTACTTATGCATGACCCAGACAGAATTGCAAAAAGCAACTCAGAAATATATGGAACACACAGTTCTGTACAGTTGGTCACAGGAAAATAAGGATGCTTACCTACCCAGAAAATTGTGAGCAATCAGGACAGAAAGCCATTTCAAGGATGCCCTGGTTCACATATCCTAAGGGTTGTGGTTAGCTAAACTACAATAGCAGAAGGCCAGTTTAGAATACAGTCTGAGGAAGAGGACCATTCTCCTCATGGAAGGATGTGTAATGCCCAGGAATCCCACAAGAGTCCAATCAGAGCAGGCTCTGAACCTGGTTGGTACCAAAATGCTTTCTTAAATGCCAAGTTCGGAAAAGATGGTTACTTTTCCAAACTTGGCACTTCAAGGAAACACATTCTGACTGAAATAAGAATTCATTAATAAAATCAGGTTCAAAATTAAAAGTGTGAGCTTCCTAGCAGCTTATGAGGACAGGGCATAAAAAGAGATACTTTTTAGGTTAAAAAAATATGTTAAGTAAGCTTTTCTTTAGAGCCTTACTGCTAAAGCACTATGTCTTCGCTACTCAAAGTATGGGCCATGAACTAGTAGCAATAGCATCCCTATGAAACTTGATAGAAATGAAGAATCTTGGGCTCCAGTTTATACCTACTGAATCAGGATCTGCACGTACAAGATGTCCAGCTACTTCCCATGCCCATTAGAGAGGCACTAAAAACAGAGGCCAGGTGCAGTTTCTCATGCCTATAATCTCAGCACTTTGGGAGGCTGAGGCAGGAAGATCACCTGAGGTCAGGAGTTCGAGACCAGCCTGGCCAACATGATAAAACCTCATCTCTACTAAAAATACAAAATTTAGCCGGGCATGGTGGTGTACTCCTGTAATCCCAGCTACTTGGGAGACTGAAGCAGGAGAACCACTTGAACCCAGGAGGTGGAGGTTGCAGTCAGCTGAGATCACACCATTGCATTTCATCCTGGGCAACAAAAGTGAAACTCTATCTCAAAAAAAAAAAAAACAAAAAACAAAGGCAGCAGCATTTTAAATTAACTACTGAAAGAAGGAAAAGATTCTTTTTTTTGTTTGTTTTTGAGATGGAATCTGGCTCTGTCACCCAGGCTGGAGTGCAGTGGCCCCATCTTGGCTCACTGCAACCTCCACCTCCCAGGTTTAAGCCATTGCCCCTCCTCAGCCTCCCTAGTAGCTGGGACTACAGGCACACACTCCCATGTCCAGCTAAGTTTTTTTGTATTTTTAGTAGACACAGGGTTTCACCATGTTGGCCAGGCTTGTCTCAAACTCCTGACCTCAGGTAATCCACCCACCTCAGCCTTCCAGTGTGCTAGGATTATAGGCCTGAGCCACCTCGCCCAGCCAGGAAAAGATTCTTGAGCTCAGTATCCTCCTCTGAGACAAGTAGGACACTCCTTGCTCACCTCTAACTCAAATTTGATCCTGCAGGTTGGGAAGGGATTGACCCTGGAGCAGATAGTAAAGCTGCAGGCCGTGGCTTTCTACTGGCTGCCTCTCAGCAACATGAGCAGGCTGCTACTCATCACTGCTGACTTTGACCTAGGGAGCTGCTTGGCCTTGAACATGTTTGAAGATGTGGCCCAGTGCATACCTCCTTGAACAGTAAATGGTTTAAAATGCCAGGTCACAATGAAAACACAGACCAAAAGTTCAATCCACTTAATCCCGTAAGTAAAACAACAGAAATATACAAATTTCTGTCTCCATTAAAGCACTCCTCTCCAATCTTTTTAAATCGTACATGAGATATTCCCCATATATGGAAGCTATTGAGTTGTGAGAGAGAAAACAAAAAGTAAACATGGACTACTTCAAAGAAAAGCCCACTAGTTTTTTATTTCGTCTTTATAACAAGTAAAAAAAAAAAAAAAAACTACTTTTTCAACCAACCTGATAGCATGGATCCCTCATTAGTAGCCTCAGACAGATTAACACTCTCAGAAAATGAATAGATGGGGCTCGATTAACCCACTCTCTGAAAAAAGAAAACAACAGAACATGTTCATGTTTAAAAGCCCAGCGTGACAATTCATAAAAATGCAAGGCTATGAAGGAGTATAATGAACACGAGCAGCACTTAGTTTTTTTGCCCTGGGGACTGTTATTTGGTACTTGAACACTTGACCCATTTTAATTCAAAACACATTTAAACCATTTTTATCAGTGTGGAGGAGAGGCCCCCCCCAAACTTATATGGTTCTTGCCACCACCCTTACTGACCCAGTCATATTTCACATATTTCAAGGTAACCTAATATCAAAAGAAATAGCTAAATGTTCCAAAATTTAGGTAGGTCCAACTTAGTAAGAATGTATCCCCTAACAACTTGGTACCCATTGGAAAAAATAATACATTATATCAAAAGATGATGTTCATAACCACACTTATGTATTAATGGAGGTGTGTGCATTAGTGGACACAAACCAACTTCTCAAGCCTGGAAATCAGTTTAGAATTCACCATCCTTGTTTTCTCTTCCCCCTGACTTTCATAGAGTACTTGTTTTTTTGTTTTGTTTTGTTTTTTTTAATCATTGCAACCACTGAAAATACAGCTTCTGAAAGATATGCCATCAGCTAAAAGAAGGGAGGGTGACCTAACATTGAAATCACAAACTGCCTTCAGTTCTTCATGCTATATGTGATGGATGCTGAGTAGCACTGAGAGGGCTTTTGGTTTTGTTTTTTTAGAAAATTGAAAATATCTCACAGTGCCTCCTGAGAGTTCTCTGCAGCCCTGGGGCAGTTTGGTGCTCGGTTTGGGAAACACCATGATAAAGTATTTTTATTAGATTAGTTTCCCCGGAAGCAGACCCTGAGATGAAGATGAAGTGTGTGCAAATTAATGATTGAAAACATGCTCTCAGGAGAGCCCAGTACGAGAATGGGAGGAACAGGAATAGGAAGAGGAGAAATCCAAGCGAGGGTATGACATCAGGCAAAATCTCCCCCAGCGCGATCCCACAGTGGGGCTCTGGAATGTAAGTCACCCCTGAGAGTTGTCCTGTGCTGAGGTAAGGGCACTGGGCTTTTCTATACTGCTGAAGCTGTTGCGATTGGCCAAGAGCTGCAGGAGGGACTGATGGAACATTCCCAGACACTACCACTGGCTCTCTGTGCCTGCAGGCAAGGCAGACTCAAGGAACCTGGGGGTGACTTGTGCAAGCGTTGCTGGACAGGAAGGGGCCAAAACCGAAAGGGTGAGGACGAGAGGATTCCGGGCAAAACACCACCACCACCCACACTACAGTTCTACAGTGAAACTCGGCAGAACCCTTTGAAATCAAAATCACAGTCACTGGAGAAGTCATATTATGACAGAAACTGAAGGTATATTTACCACAGGTCTGTTCAGAGGGGGAACAAAAACAAAAACTGGATTTTTACTTTAAATATTGGATATAGCCAATATCCAAAATACCATCATCAGATTTCTAAAGATCGACTTAAATTAAAAGTATCATTTCAACAGCATCGACTGCTACAAGCATTCACTCCACTAATTTTGAGAGGTTTCCAAAGTATGTTTCTTTAGCAAAGAATGATTTAGTTGCATCCTTTCACAGGTCTTTAAAATAAGGACAATTGCAATTTTGTAATGTTATTGAAAGAAGCCAGACACTAATCCAATTCAGAGGTGGTCACAGGGTGTTGCACCCAGCAGCCACTCAGATATGCACTGATGACCAATTCTCTGATTTAAACCAGTGTTGTAAAGGATTGGTCTTAGTTTAGGTACCTCTCACTTAGATTTAAAACTAAGGGAGCTCCTCAGTCCAGAGAGAATCCCTCCACTGGCATGCCTCTATGAGCTCAGAAGGTGAGGTTAGCTTAGAAGCAGGAAGTCGGGGTAGGGACAGTCTATGCTCTTTGGTGACACCCACATCCTTCCTGACCCTGCTGGGCCACTGTGAACAATTTCTATTTTGTTTCTCAGCTGTCCCACATCCAGTTATAGTTAGTAGTAAACGTAGTCAAGGTTTTCAGCCAGTTCCCAATGTTGCTTCACAGGCTATAGAATGTGCACGGTGCAAGGTGCATTTCACATCAGTTGTTGAGGATACTTGTAACCAAGGAGTTGGAGCAACAGAGCCCAGACTGAAACCAGAACCTGTGGCTTCCTGACTCTCAGTTTGATAATTAGCATGTCTGAAACTGACTTGATGAACTTCCCCTCAGGTCTGATCCTTCAAGTCATCTAGGTGACCAGACAGAAACCCTTGGTGGTGTTCTTGCCTCCTCTATTTCCCTCACATTCTTTGCCAATTCCTTAGCAAATACTGCCTGCTCTGCCTTTAAAATATCTGTCTCCACAACCTGGCCACTTCTCACTATCCCCTTCACCCCGATCTGGGCTCAAGCCACCATCATCTTTTGCTTGAACCATTGCAAAAGCCTCCTACCTGGCATCTTTGCTTCCAGCTTTGCCCCTCCTGTGCGCTCTCACATCTGCCAAGATGATTCAATACAAGTCCATTCACGACATTTCTTGGCCCAAGCCCTCCAACAGACCCCATCTCGTTCAGCGTAAAAACCAACGTCCGTACCATGACTCACAGGCCCTCCAGGGCCTGGCCTCACCAGTATACCTCTGTCCTTACCTCTTTCCACTGCCCCTTGTTCACTCCCTCCCAGCCATGCTGACCCTCTCATTTCATGGCTGGGCCAAGGTCCAGTGCCTAAGGTGCTTCCCATGAAACCCTTCTGTGGCTTTTCAACACTGGAACCTCATAAAGAATTTCAAAGATGTTCTCCGTGACATGAGGCCAGTCGCCTGCAGTTGTTCTAACCACAGTATGTTGTGGTGCAGAAGTGGCCAGCACAGCCCAGACTGACCTCCTGAGGTGAGGAAGGGAGGCTGAGCACTGTCATGCACTGGAACTTGGAAACAGAAGGTGGTCCCAGCCAGGTGACACTTGCTCACACTGCCCTCCAAGCTAGTTCCACAGTGGTACTTAGTGCACGCATTAGCAAAAGCCTAAAACACCAAGCATTTTCTATTTCATACTCAGCTAAGAAAAAGTGAGAGAGATCATGGAAGCTATTCTAGACTAAAATCCATGTAATTTCTCCACATCTCCTGCCTCCACAGCTGATCTGTTTGTGTATCCAACAAAAATAAAAATGTGCCCCTTGTCAAACAGAGCAATTACTTGAGCTGTGGACCCAAGCCACCTATTGCCTGTCCTGTCCCAGGTTGATCCTTGGCCTCTGGGTACAGTTCAGCTTTGTCTCCTCTATGATCCTGAGAAATCTAACTCTGCCCCCAAACCTGCATATCTCAAACCTGAGTGAATAAGACCCGCCTTCTTCAGAGTTAGATGAACATCTGTAGTGGCCGCCACTAGAAGTGCTTCTCCCCACCCGTACTCCACCCCAAGCCACTCACCATTCCTTCCACCCACAAAGACTGACCTCATGGGAAGGAGGCTGATAGGTAGGCTCCTCCCAAAGCCTTGTATTCCTGAGTGCTCACTATAAATTTGAGTCCCCCAGCAAGGCCTGGCTCTGTGCAGAGATGTTGAGTAAGATGTGCAAAGAACATCGCTGGCTGAGAATGACCCTTCTTCCCATCACCAAGACTCCTGGCTCCTGGCAGCTGTGCTGCCCAACACAGTTGCCATGAAAACCTCAGCCCCTCCTCTGGCCCAAGTACCTTGTCAGTGACCCCTTTTTGCCAAGGGGACAAAGCCCAGTTTCTTCTGAAAATAGAGTCAGGATTCAACCAATCCTGAAACTGCCAGCCAGACAGAATTATCTGAGGCCACATCAGTAACTGTACTATGGTTCATCCTGATTTCAGATCGGACATACCAGCATTGGGAAAAATAAACCAAATCTGAAATACATTTTGAATTCAAAATCATCTATGGGGCATTTATTTAAAATATGGTTATTCTGGCTGGGCACAGTGGCTCACACCTGTAATCCCAGCACTGTGGGAGGCCGAGGTGGGCAGATAACCAGAGGTTGGGAGATCGAGACCAGGCGGCCAGTATGGTGAAACCCCGTCCCTACTAAAAATACAAAATTAGCCAGGCGTGGTGGCGCATGCTTGTAATCCCAGCTACTCAGGAGGCTGAGACAGGAGAACCGCTAGAACCCCGGAGCCAGGATCACACCATTGCACTCCAGCCTGGGCAAGAAAAGCCAAATTCTGGCAAAAAAGAAAGAGAAAAAATAAGCATACATACACATACACACACACACACACACACACACACACACACGGTTATTCTAGGCTCCTAATTCAAAGAGGATATCTTTCATCTTTATGATTAGGCAGCGGGTACATGACAAGTTTCTCTTTCAGGTACTGGGCTTAGCTAAAGACAGCATGTAGCCTGAAGTGCAGGGCAAAGATACTACAACCCAAAGACCTAAAGGAAATAATGATCAGGTTGCAACAGCTGCTAGCAACCTAGTGATCTGAATGCTAATTACTTTTCATTATTTAAAGGAAAAGTCATGGGACATTTTAAGAGATGATTCATGCTACAAATATGTGTTCACTTGGTATTTTTACTGTTAGCCATATACAATCTTCATGAGGACATTTCATGACTTTTTCAGTGACTTTTCATATTAATATAAATATAAAAAGTTTGTTTCCTTCCCACCTCCCAGGAAAAAGTATAGAACAAAAATTCCGGAATAGTTTTTTTTAAATAAAGAAGTGTACATAAATGAAGAATTCCAGGAAAATCTCAGAGTTGAAAGTTCTGTTCCAACCAAATGGCATTTTTGTTTTGTTTTGCAATTTGGGAACTGAACCCAAAGCTATTAATATTTCTACGTGGCCTCTGCTGCTGTAAATGTAAATAGAATTCCTGGTGGCTGAGTTCTCTGGCTTCTCGCTGACCTCTGAAAGAGCAGTTGTTCCTTCCTTGGCTCTCAGCCCTTAAACCACTGCAAGGACGGGTGCATGGGATGAAGTGCTGGTGTTGAAGGGGAATTGCATGCTCTGTAAGACAATATATATATATCCGTTTGCCAAGAGCTAGAGGACTAGGAAACACACAGCTTAGTGCAACTGGAGAATTACAGTGAATAATAGTGACAGATTATAAAGATGGGCATCTTTATTTTACTGACTCAGTAATTGCAGCCTGGAAGAGCTGAACGTCTGCTCAGTACACAGCTGCACAGTAAGTAACAGAGCCAGGTGCCAGACTCCCTTCCAGTGCTCCTGCCATCCCTCCCCTCCACCTAAATCTATACAAAGGATTGCTGAAGAGAAAGTGACTCCACAGATACATTTAATATGGGAACAGTTGCGTTCAGCAGAGTGGCACGGGGGCAGCCCTGAAAAACCTGTCTGTCTGCAAAGATAGTATTTCTCTAGAGGCCATGTCTCAATATAGCAGCCACACAGAGAAGCAAATTCATAAGCGGGCAAATATTTGTCCCCCTTGTGACTGAACTTACGCCACTGTTTTCACAGGACTATTAATACATGGCAGCGTGACCAGCTCCTGCTGCCCCTGTCCATGACCACCTGCCATTCTGCTGTCAGCATCAGGTGCCATGTTCTGCCATCAAAAGAAAGAGAAGGAAAAGCACTAGAGACACAATATCTGAAAGGGGAAAGAGTAGCCGGGGTTTCAGCTTCTTGCACAGTTAAGAGAAGCCAACACGTGACGTGAGGGTTCTAAGCAAAACATCAGTCACGAAGCTGTGCTGTTACAAGAAAGCAGGGGGAACTGAACCCAGGCACCGATGCAAAGGGCAGAGGTGGCAATGCTGACCGCCACTTGTAGCACACTCTGCCTCTTTGATGTCACAGCCCTTTTCACATTGTAGTACTGTTTTCATTAACACGTAAGATAAACCAAAAGAACCTGCCATCTTTGACTCAGTGTTTAAAAAAGGAGGAATTCAAGCCTGTTTCAGAATAAATATCACCTCAAATTCTTAAGACAGAATCCTATGTTTTTGGAGAGTTGCAAAAGTAAAATTCACATCAATGCAAAACTTTAAAAACAAAAATACAAGAATATATGTGAAGAAATTCATCCTACATGATTATTTAGGGAATTCTCACTGACTTACTTTACTATTCTTAATAGGTCTTTGTTCTTTGTCTGTGTCCCCCACTAAACCTAGCATGGAATGTGCACCCAATCAGAAGCCCATCAAATGGATCATGTTGGCCTCTAAAATCAGGATATAAATGGGCATTCTTAGAAGCCTTTCTTTATACAATTAATGAAAATTTCAGAATGTTTTCAAATATTTAATATATGCTCATCACCTGTGATCAGCCAAGTACTGTTACAAGCCCAGGAGTACAGCAGAGGACAAACCCATGCACTTGTACTCGTGAACTTACATTCTGATCACAAAAACAAGTGAAAATGCGTATCAGGTGGTGGCTGGTGGAGAATAATCAAGGTTCAGGATTTATTGAGTACTGGGTGTGCTATTTTAAGACAAGTCAGAGAACAGTTCTTTGATAAGATTAGCATCTGAATGCTTTCAGGGATTGAGCCATATGGATGTCTAGGTCAGAGCAGTAGAGTAGTTAAATACATAGTCCCTGAGGTGGGAATACTATAATCTGCAAAGAATAGCAAGGAAGCAAGTAGGATTGGAGCAGAGTGAGCAAAGATAGAGCAATAGGGGTTGGGGTGAGACAGATAGCAGAAGCCAGAGCTTTAAGGGCTGTGTAAAATAAGAACAGGGCCTTTGGATTTTTTTATTCAGGGAAGTCACTGGAAGGCTCTGGGCAGAGGATTGACGTAATCTGACTGAGATTTTGAATGGATTCTTCTAAATGCAGTGTTGAGAACAGAGTATAAAGAGCCAAGCATCAAAAGCAGGGAGCCCTGTTAGCCTAGTGCAATGGTCCACGCAAGAAATGATGGCAGTTTGGACTAGCTGATGGGGAACACTAAAACTGAGGCATTCTCTCATTCTGAGTGAGAAATATCAAAGTACTATTTTAAACATGTTAACTTTGAGATGCTTAAAGAAGGAAGAGCCCACAAATCAATATGTGTAACAAAAGATGAATTTTCAGCAAAAGAGAGTGATATGGTTTAGCTGTGGGAGGGCCATGTTGTGGGAGGGCCATGTTGTGGGAGGGTCCTGGTGGGAGGTAATTAAATCATGGGGGCAGGTCTTTTCCATGCTACTCTCATGATAGTGAATAAGTCTCATGAGATCTGATGGTTTTAAAAATGGGAGTTTCCCTGCACAAGCTCTCTTTGCCTGCTGCCATCCATGTAAGACGTGCCTTGCTCCTCCTTGCCTTCCACAATGATTCTGAGGCTGCCCCAGCCACATGGAACTGTAAGTCCATTAAACTTTTTTCCTGCATAAATTACCCAGTCTCGAGTATGTCTTTATCAGCAATGTGAAAAGGGACTTAGAAGGCCCCATTTCTTAAAGCAAAGCAGAGAGGAAAATTTAGGAAAGGGCAGGTTTCACAAGGCTGTTTAGGAAGTGGTTGATTTTTAGCTCTGGAAATACAATTCCTGGAATGTGACTATCAGTTACTGCCTGGCTCTCAGAAACTCGTGTACTGAGGAGAAACTGTCATTTATCGATTTGGCCAGGTTTAAAACTGGTTCTGGTGGTTACCTGTAGCCAAGGAACAACCAGTTCTTTCCTGGGAAGGTAGGAACATTTTCATTGCATGCCTGTTGACAACCAAGTAAATGAGCTACACAAGCAATAGTAAATAGCAAATCTGGTGACCAAAGTGACACTTTCCCTGGTGCACCAAAACAAATTTTAAATGTGCATTGATTAGTAAAGAACAAGGGAATCAGTGAGGCATTAAAGAAAAGAGACCAGCCAAGGCTTTGTCTTGGGACCTTGGACTTTGACCCATCTCCTACATCTATCAAATGAGGCTGAAGAAGGTTTTCTTCAAAGTCCATTCTACCTCTACAATTTCATGACTTTTTTGGTATATGTAGTCATCCCTTGGTATCCGCAGGAGTTCTGGGATCCCCATGGCCACCAAAATCCACAGAACATACACACTTTCTCTCACACACTATAAATCATCTTAGATTACTCATAATACCTAATATGATATAAATGCTATGTAAATATTTTATTGTTGTGTTTTTATTGTTTTTCCTGAATACTTTTTTAATTTGCAGTTGGTTGAATCTGATGATGCAGAACCCTTGGATACCAAGGGTTGACTGTGTGTGTGTGTGTGTGTGTGTGTGTGTGTGTGTGTGTACACATTTACCTAAAATACCCCAGATAACATTGCATGAGAAATAGAGTAAAAGAGAGGCAAAAAGACACGTTTATATTCTCAATGATCCAGGGGTTTAAAAAGTTCTACTCTGGGTAAAGGCAGAAGGTAGTTTTGTATGTGCATAATAATCTATCAAATAAGTGAAGGAAAAAAAGCATAAAATTGTTAAAAGATTTAAAAGAAATACGGCAAAAATTAATGCAGCTATTTCTAAGGGTGATATAAACAGCAAATTTTCATGTTTTTATAAGTTTCTGTGTTTTCCAAATTTTTAAAAGCAATCAAAATAATTTAATGCAAAGAAATTCCAAATGAACAATATTAGCCTCAATGTTCCCCAAAAAACCAGTGTCAATGGCTTGAGCAGGGGATAAAAGACCTGCAAAGAGGTGAGGACAGAGTGCCTCAGGCAAAGGACTAGCATGGTCAAAGGATCAGAGGTGACACAAAGAATAACTTTCAAAGGAACAGAAATTTCACTCTGACCTCAATAAGTCCAGGAGAGAAACTGGACAGCATAAAGAGATGAGGCCAAGAAGGAAAAAGATTCAAAGACCTCTGTGAACCCACTAAGGAGTGGGCCATTAGAGGATTTTTTACTACATAAAGATACAAACCTGGCTGGGCGCAGTTCCTCACGCCTGTAATCCCAGCACCTTGGGAGACCAAGGCAGGCGGATCACCTGAAATCAGACGATCAAGACCAGCCTGACTAACATGGCAAAACCTTGTCTCTACTAAAAAATACAAAAATTGGGTGGGCATGATGGCATGCACCTATAATCCAAGCTACTCAGGAGGCTGAGGCAGGAGAATCACTTAAACCCAGGAGGTGGAGGCTGCAGCAAGCTGAGATCAGGCCACTGCACTCCAGCCTGGGTGCATCTCCAAAAAAAAAAAAAAAAAAAAAAA
>NW_022436944.1:47242519-47361239 GCF_009761245.1 Sapajus apella
GCCTCCCAAAGTGCTGGGATTACAGGCATGAGCCACCACGCCTGGCCTTGAAGCTTTGTCTCTGGGGAAGTTCTCAACTATCTGGCGGACTTTACCAAGCTGACCAGACTTCTTTTTTCTTAGGCAATAAAGAAAATTCAAAGGCCTCTACTGGCCTCTATACTGGCTGAAGAGATAAATTCATAGAAAAGGCATCTTTTCATTAGCTTCATCTATTTCAAGAATTTATTCATAACACTGAAGAGATTCCCCCTGCATCCTAACTTCTGGTCCTCTCATCTCACCTCCCTCTGTGACGGGGTCTGGATAGTCAGTACTGAGGACCAGGTAAAGACTGAAAGGAAAAGAGTAACTTGTTTCATGATCTAGGCCTGGAGTGGACATGGATAACAAATTCTTTGATAGCTAAACAAATAACCATATTACTCCTCTTGGTTATAAGTATCTGTGATGTTCTCAGAATACTTTTTACGATAATTTCTAATAACATTGTGATGTTTTCTCCTAATTCAAGAAGTTTTCTCTTACACATAGTGCAAGCATACTTCTCATCTAGACTCCTTACAGACTCATTTCCAAAATTCTTCAAATTGGTAGCAGATATGTCAGGAAACTGGTGTATAAAACAATAAGGATACTAATTCATTCTTTTTAGAAAAGTAAATTAATTTTTTGAGAAATAAGGTCATACTAAATGGTTTCTTCCAACTCATTCCAACTACAATGAGCCACTGGGACAAGCTTACCTCTAGTTACAGGCAAGGGAAGAGGTATATCCTGGTCATTCTAGAACAATAGTACCAGAACGAGGCCAGTTAAGTAAACCCACTTCAGAATAACACCAAATGTTGTATTAAAGAGCAGAAGGAAAGATTGAAACATCATCTTAAAACATAAATTATGAAACCAAGATGTATTATATTTTACATTTAATAACATTTAAGTTATACTGCGACATTGTCCTGGTAAATAGAATAAAGTAAGAATGAATTCTGCTGACATTTCTGGCATACTTTTTCTGAAAAAATAATCATATAACATGATCCAACATTTGTTCTTTAATTTTTGATTTTGCAAGAAAACGAGGTTCATTTTTATGAATATATTTTTTCCCAAAGTCCTCCCCTATTCTTTGTTTCTCAAAACATACCCTCATCATCTTCCTTGCTAACACTCTCTTCTTTAATTGTCAGGTGGCCTGTTTCTGCCTGAGCCTGATGCGTCATATTCTACCAGCTCAGCTTCATCACTTTCAATAATTTCATAAAATTCTACATCTTTAGCCAGATTTGCAAGTCTGTTTCACAAATCAATAATATAATGCCTCATAATATGGAATCTTCACACCAGCAAGGAATGGACTGACAAAGAGGAATCCCAAAGAAGCAGCTTTACACAAGACATATCTGAATGGAGGTCAATTTTATAAGAGGTCAATTAATTAGAGAATATGATAATGTTTTTATAACTTTTACTTCCCGTCACAGTTCATAACAACCTGGTCTTGGATACCAAGCACTCTTTGTGCTTTCCTGTTCAAGCAGATGAGATGGAAATGGAATCAAACACTACTACAGACAAATGATGTCATGACAGAAAAGAAAAAAGATTGTAATTAAAAAAAAGAAAAAAAAAAAAGATTGGAAGACCAAAATTTGTTTCCATATCCTGCCACACATTGAGATTAGTTACCGGGAGTAACAGTTCAAGAGACCTGACTAGGGGCATTTTGTACTTGCTTTCTCCACTAAGAAGAAACAAAATAGTGAGTAGATAATTATGCCTCAAACAGGTCACCCAAAAGAGAATACTGCAATTCAATAGACAAGTGGTAGGCAATACCTAAAGTAAAGAAGGAGAAGGAAGTGAGGCAGCCTGCTCAGCCAAGATGAGCTGGGATTCAAGAGAGACTACAATACAGGGAAAGGGTGAGTGAGAGACCCTCAGTGGTTCACATTATCACCATGGACTCCTGTAATCCTAGCCATGGGAGAGCCCCTTGACCCAGAGCCGTGCACAGTGGCTCAAGCCTGTAACCCCAGCACTTTGGGAGGCCGAGGCAGGTGGATTACTTGAGGTCAGGAGATTGAGACCAATCTGGCCAACATGGTAAAAACCTGTCTTTCCTAAAAATATAAAAATTAGGTGGGTATGGTGGCGGGCACCTGTAATCCTAGCTACTCACAAGGCTGAGGCAGGAGAATCACTCAAACCTCGGAGGTGGAGGTTGCAGTGAGATGAGATCGCACCATTGCACTCCAGCCTAGTCAACAAGAGCCAAACTCCGTCTTAAAAAAAAAAAAAGAACATTGTCTTCAATAGACTCGCAGCCTAGCAGCACTGGAGCTGAGGTGCAAGAGAAGCATGAGCTGTTGCCTGCAGGGCTTAGGCACAAGCAACCGTGGGCTACCACACCCAGATAGGAGGCATGATCAAGACACAGGCTGCCACCAGGGCTGACCAAGGCGCCATTCTAGAGTCCCAACCCCAAGAGAAGGTACACTATCCTGGAGGCCAGCAGTGCTGGGACAGAGGTGCAAGAGAAGAGCTGGCTGTTTGCCCTGGGGCTTAGGGACAAGCAATCATGGGCTACCATACCTGGGACTGAGGCAGAAGTGGGACACATGCTTACCATCTGCTGGCCTAGGCTGCCATCACTAAAAACACATCACCTCCCACCACCACCACCCAGTGGCATTCTGCCAGTGGCCTAGAGGTTTCCCTGTTCCTGCCTACCATGGCCAACACCTGTAAACATAACTGTGGGTCCCTGAGGACCAGCCTGCCTAGCCCAGCTTCACCCTCCCCTCCATACAAAAGCATATAGTCCAGGGACCAGGGGATTTCCCAACCCAGTGTACCACCATTGGCACCTAAACTCTCCTCCCAAGGGCCTGAAGTAGAGCCCACCCACCAAGCCACTATAGCCATAGCTAGCACCTGTGAGCATGTGCTGCCTACAGGCCTGGAAACCAGTCTGCCCAGCCCATTGCAGCCACCACCAACACCAGCATGCACCACTTGGGACCCAGAGGGTAATCCTACAACTGCCACTATCATCACTCATCCCACACCAGCTGCCCAAGGGCGTGAGAACCCTTCTACCTGTCCAGCCCATGGTTGCCACTACTGCATCCAAGTAAGCCACCTGGAGTCCCAAGAAGAAACCCACCTGGACCTGCTAACACTGGTGCAAGAGTATGCCATCCAGGTCCCCAGGATAGGCATGCTATCCCACTGCTTCCTCACCTGAAGACTAAAGACTAGCATACCTGGTGTCCCAGTCTCCAGCAAAACTACACCACAGCCTCCAGGAATAACTACACACTAAGCCACTGAGGAAATCTCAGATACCACAGACACTGTTTATAGAGAAAGAAATCATACAGATACTGTGCAACTGTACTCACCCAAAATCAAAGCCAAAGTACCCTACCCAACCAACATTATAGATTCATGCTCAGGAGAAAGTCCTCCCATATGAAAGCCAATTTTAAAAATTAGATGCGCAGATATCAATGTAAGGACACAGGAAACATGAAAAAACAAGGAAATACGATACCTCCAAAGGAGAGCAATGATTATTCAACAATAGATCCTAATCAAAAATAAATTCACAAAATCATGCAAAAAGAATTCAAGTTATTGTTTCAAAATAAGTTCAGTGAGATACAAGAAAAGTCCAAAAAATATATAAATAAATCAGAAAAACAATTGAGGATACAAATTAGAAATTTACCAAAAAGAACCAAAGAGAAATTCTTAAACTAAAGAATTCATTGAATAAATACAAAATATATTCAAAAGCCTCAAAAACAGACTAGATCAATGAAAAATGTTAATGATAAAGGGATAAATCTAGCAAGAGGAAATAATAATGCTAAATATTTGTGCAACTAACACTGTAGCACCCAAATTCATAAAGCAAATATTACTAGATAAAAAGAGAGAGATAGACTCATATAATAATAGTGAGAGACTTTAACACGCCCACTCTCAACAGTAAACAGAGGTTCTAGACAGAAAATCAACAAACAAACATTGGATTTAAACTGGACATTAGGCCAAACGAACATAACAGATGTTAACAGAACATTTTATCCAAGAACTTAGCAACTGCAGAATACAGTTCTTCTCCTCAGTATATAGACCAGTCTCCAGAATAGACCATGTTAGGCTACAAAATAAGTCTCAACACATTTTTTAAAAGTGAAATCATATTAAGTATCTTCTCAGAGCAGAATGAAATAAAACTAAAAATCAATAACAAGAGGAACTTTGGAAACTACACAAATACATGGAAATTAAACATTTGCTCCTGAATGACCACTGGGTCAATAAAGAAATTAAAATGTAAATCGAAAA
This sequence comes from Sapajus apella, assembly GCF_009761245.1. Classification (NCBI taxonomy): domain Eukaryota; kingdom Metazoa; phylum Chordata; class Mammalia; order Primates; family Cebidae; genus Sapajus; species Sapajus apella. The sequence goes on from NW_022436944.1 coordinate 47,246,885, forward strand.
ATTTATTGAAACGAATGAAAGTGGAAACACAACATACCCAAACCTATAGGACACAGCAAATGCTGTACTAAGAAGGAAGTTTAGGCTGGGGGCGGTGGCTCACACCTGTAATCCCAGCACTTTAGGAGGCTGAGGCAGGCAGATTACCAGAGGTCAGGAGTTCAAGACCAGCCTGGCCAACATGGTGAAACCCCATCTCTACTAAAAATACAAAAATTAGCTGGGCATAGTGGTGCGCGCCTGTTATCCCAGCTACTCAGGCCAAGGCATGAGAACCACTTGAACCCAGGAGTTGGAGGTTGCAGTGAGCTGAGATCATGCCACTGCGCTCCAGCCTGGCAAAAGAGTGAGACTCTGTCTTAAAAAAAGAAGAAGAAGAAGAAGAAGAAAGTTTATAGCAATAAAATGCTTACATCAAAAAAGTAGATTTTTAAACAATCTAACAATGCACCTCAAGAAACTAGCAAAGCAAGAACAAACCAAACCCCAAATTAGCAGAAGGAAAGAAATAAAAAAGATCAGAGCAGAATTAAACAAATTAGAGACTAAAAAACAATACTTAAAGCATCAATGAAACAAAAAGTTGGTTCTTCAAAACGATAAACAAGATTGTTGAACCACTAGTTAGACTAACAAAGAGAGAAAGACCCAAATCAAAATCAGAAACGAAAAAGGAGACAATATAACTGACAACACAAAAATATAAAAGATCATCAGAGATCATCATGAACAATTACATGCTAACAAACTGAAAAACCTAGAGGAAGTGGATAAATTCCTGGAAACCACAACTTTCCAAGGTAGAAGCAAGAAGAAATTAAAAAAAAAAAAAAAAAAAAAAGACCAGTACTGAGTACCAAGATTAAATAAGTAATAAAAGGTTTCCCAAAAGTGAAAAGCTGAGAACTGGTGGATTCACTGCTGAATTCTACCAAACATATAAAGAAGCACTGATATCGATCATCCTAAAACTGTTCCAAAAAATTGAAGAGAAGGGAATTATCTCTAACTCACTGTATGAGGCCAGCATTACCCTAACAACAAAATGAGACAAGGACAGAGCAAAAAAAATGAAAACTACAGAACAGTATCCCTAATGAACATAGATGTAAAAATCCTCCACAAAGTACTAGCAAACCAAATTCAACAGCATATCAGAAAGATAATACACTACAATCAAGTGGGATTTATACCAGGGAAACAAGGTGGCTTAGCACGCACAAGTCAATAAATGTGATACATCACATCAACGGAATGAAAGATAAACAACTTATAATCATCTCAATAGATGCAGAAAAGCATTTGATAAAATTCAATATCCAATTAAAAACTGTCAACAAACTAGGCATAGAAGGAGCATACCCCAACATAATAGAGGCCATACATCACATTATCAACTTCAGCTAACATCATACTGAAGGTTTTTCCTCGAAGAACTGGAACATGATAAGGATGTCTACTTTCACCACTCAAATTCAACATAGTGCTGGAAGTCCTAGCCAGAACAATAAGTCAAGACAAAAAAAGATAAAAGGCATCCAAACTGGGGAAAAAAAAAAAAAGATGTACCACTTTGCAGATGACAGGATCTTATATTTAGAAAAACCAAAGACTCAGGTGTGACAAATTCAGTAAAGTTGCAGGAAACAAAATCAACATACAAAAAAATCGGTAGCATTTTTAAACAGCAACAGTGAAATAGCTAAAAAAAAAATCAAGAAGACAATCCCATTTTCAATAGCTACCAAAAAAAATAAACTGCCTAGAAAAATGTGACCAAAGAGATAAAAAGATCTCTACAAGGAAAACTGCAAAACACTGATGAAAGAAACTAAGGAGGATACAAACAAAGGAAAGATATTTCATGCTCATGGATCAGAATTAATGTCATTAAAATGACCATGCTACCCAAAGCAATATACGGATTCAATGCAGTCCCTATCAAAAAACCAATGTGTTTTTTCACAGAAATAGAAAATCCTAACATTCATATGAAACAAAAAAAGAACCAGAAGAGCCAAAGCAAACCTGAGCAAAAGAACAAAGCAGGAGCCATCACACTACCTGATTTCAAAATATATTACAAGCCCATAGTAACCAAAACAGCATGGTATTGGTACAAAACCAAACATATAGACCAATAGAACAGAATAGAGAACTCCAAAACAAATCCGCATATTTACAGCCAACTGATGTTTGACAAAGGCACCAAGAACATTCACCGTGAAAAGGATGCCCTCTTCAATAGATGGTGCTGAAGAAATTGTATACCAGTATGCAGAATAATGAAACTGGACCCCTATCTCTCTCTCACCATATATAAAAATCAAAACAAGATGGATTAAAGACTTAAACATTAAGACCCAAAACTATGAAACTATTAGATGAAAACATAAAGAAAACACTCGTATGAAACATAGGAAGGCACTTTAGGACGTTGGTCTAGGCAAAGATTTTACAGCTAAGACCTCAAAAGCACAGACATTAAAACAAAAATAGACAAATGGAACTATATTAAACTAAAAACTTCTGCACAGCAAAGGAAACAATCAAGAGAGTGAAGAGATAACCTGTTAAACTGGAGAAAATATTTGAAAACTATTCATCAACAAGTGATTAATGTCTAAAATATACAAGGAACTCAAACAATTCAATAGCAAAAAATAAACAAATAATCCCATTAAAATGTAGGCAAAGTTGCTTGTTCACTCTGATGATAGTTTCTTTTGCTGTGCAGAAGCTCTTTAATTTAATTAGATCCCGTTTGTCAATTTTGGCTTTTGTTGCAATTGCTTTTGGTGTTTTAGTCAGGAAGTCTTTGCCTATGCCTATAATGGGAGAAAATATTTGCAATCTACCCATCTGACAAAGGTCTAATATCCAGAATCTACAAGAAACTTAAACAAATTTACAAGAAAAAAACAACCCTATCAAAAAGTGGGTGAAGTATATGAACAGACACTTCTCCAAAAAAAGACATTTATGCAGCCAACAAACATATAAAAAGGAGCTCATCATCACTGGTCATTAGAGAAATTCAAATCAAAACCACAATGAGGGCTGGGCACAGTGGCTCATGCCTGTAATCCCAGCACTCTGGGAGGCTGAGGCAGGCAAATCACGGGGTCAGGAGTTCGAGACCAGCTTGCCCAATAAGGTGAAACCCCATCACTACTAAAAATACAAAAATTAGCCAGGCATGGTGGTGCATGCCTGTAGTCTCAGCTACTTGGGAGGCTGAGGCAGAAGAATTGCTTGAACCCAGGAGGTGAAGGTTGTAGTGAGCTGAGATAGTGCCACTGCACTCCAGCCTGGGTGACAAAGTGAGACTCCATCTCGAAAAAAAAAAAAAAAAACACCCCACAATGAGATGCCATCTCACGCCAGTTCAGAATGGCAATTATTATTATTATTATTATTATTTTTTTTTTTTGAGACGGAGTTTCGCTCCTGTTACCCAGGCTGGAGTACAATGGCGCGATCTCGGCTCACCGCAACCTCCGCCTCCCGGGTTCAGGCAATTCTCCTGCCCCAGCCTCCTGAATCGCTGGGATTACAGGCAAGCGCCACCATGCCCAGCTGGTTTTTTGTATTTTTAGTAGAGACGGGGTTTCACCATGTTGACCAGGTTGGTCTCGATCTCTTGACCTCGTGATCCACCCGCCTCGGCCTCCCAAAGTGCTGGGATTACAGGCGTGAGCCACCGCGCCCGGCCTAATGGCAATTATTAAAACGTCAGAAAACAACAGATGCTGGAGAGGCTGTAGAGAAATAAGAACACCATTACACTGTTGGTGGGAATGTAAATTAGGTCAACCACTGTGTAAGACAGTGTGGCAATTCCTCAAGGATCTAGAACCAGAAATACCATTTGACCCAGCAACCCCATTAATGGGTATATACCTAAAGGATTATAAATCATTCTACCATAAAGACACATACATACATGTGTTTATTGCAGCACTATTTACAATAGCAAAGACTTGGAACCAACCCAAATGGTTATCAATGATAGACTGGATAAAGAAGGTATGGCACATATTCACCATGGAATACTATGAAGCCATAAAAAAGAATAAGTTCATGTCCTTTGCAGGGACGTGGATGAAGCTGGAAACCATCATTCTCAGCAAACGAACACAGGAACAGAAAAGCAAACACTATATGTTCTCACTCATACGTGGGAGTTGATCAATGTGAACACATGGACACAGGGAGGGGAACATCACACAATGGGGCCTGTCGCGGGGTGGGTGGCAAGCGGAGGGAGAGCATTAGGACAAATACCTAATACATGTGGGACTTAAAACCTAGATGATGAATTGATAGGTGCAGCAAACCCCCATGGCACATGTATACTTATGTAATAAACCTGTACGTTCTGCACATGTATACCAGAACTAAAATAAAATAAGTGGGCAAAGGGCATGCATTGACAATTCTCAAAACAAGACATACAAATAGCCAACAAGTACATGAAAAAAAAGCTCAACATCACTAATTATCAGACAAATACAAATCAAAACTACAATGAGATATCATCTTTCCCCAGTTAGAACAGCTATGATTAAAAGACAAAAAAACTAACAGATGCTGATGAGGATGTGGAGAACAGGGAACTCATACACTGTTGGTGGGAATACAAATTAGTACAACCACTGTGGAAAACATTATGATGATTTCTCAAAAAAATAGAAATAGAACCATATGATCCAGCAATTCTGCTACTGGGTATCTATCCAAAGAAAAAGAAATCAGTATAGCAAAGGGATACTTGTACTCACATGTTTATTGTGGCACTGTTCACAATAGCAAAGATATGGAATCAACCTTAGTGTCCACCAATAAACAAGTGAATTTTTAAAATGTAGTATACATACAAAATGAAACATTATTTGGCCATAAAAAAGAAAAAAAAAATCACATTATTTGTGGCAACATGGATGAAACTGGAGGACATCATGTTATGTGAAACAACCCAGACATAGAAAGACAAATATTGTATGGTCTCACTCATATATGGAAGCTAAAAAAGTCAGTCTAAAGATAGAGAGTAGAGTAATAGATACTATAGTCCTTGAAGGGTGGGTGAATACAAGGCTGGATTAAAGAGAGGTAGGTTAATGGGTACAAATGTATTGTTAGATGAAAGGTATGAGTACCATCATTTGACGGCAGAGTCAAGTGACTATATTTAACAATGATGTACTGTCGATTTCAAAGTAGCTAGAAGAGAGTTCCCAAAACATAGAAATGAGAAATCCTCAAAGTGATGGACACCTCAAATACCCTGACTCGATCATTACACATTCTATGTATGTAACAAAATACCACATAAATATGTAAAATATTATACAGTAGAATATTATAAATAAATACTATTATAATTTTTTTTAAGATTAGTTACCATTGTATAACTAGGAATAACCTAAGTTCAGGGATGATACGTTCCCTTGTCCTTTGGGATTTACTGTGAGGTATTTGCAGTGTTACCTTATCTGACTCTGGATTAACAAGTCTTTTCCAGTTTCAGATGCCATCTGGCGATTTCATTCTGAGAATGGGATAGTAATCACAAATCAATCTTAGGAAAAGAACACAGAAAGGCGGTGTGCACAGGCGTGATTTAGGGAAAGGCTGCAAGTGGGGAGTGTAACATAGAGGAGGAACATTACCACCAATTGGGTAGAAATTGAGAAATGAGTTGAAAGGGGTCACACTTCACAAATGAGATTAAATTCCCAATAAGTCATATTTTCAGGGCAAAATTGAGTAGCGTAACACATTGAATGTACCTGTCTTATCTACAACCATAATTGGACCAAGGACCCAAATTCCCACCTGCCTCCGACCCTACAATCTCATTCAGCCTTTAATTGTGTTAATACAAATTGTGTATATTTAGTACATTTTCCCTTATTGGGTAACTGTCTTGCTGATCAGGGTAGAATTTGAGTCATCAGGGAGAAAAGGACCACACAATTTCTTTTATTTTCACCCTCTCATTCTTCTTCACCACTTACTTCCTCCCTTCCTTACACATAGTAGATGCTTACCAGTTTGTTTATCAAATTGAGTCTAAGCCTTCAACCCAATACTAAATCTGATTTTTTCAAAGAAAGGGGATAACAAGCCATATCGGAAAATGTCCTGAGGTGTAATTCTTCTATATGTCTAAAGTTAAAGGGGAAGAAAAAAAAGAGGGGTGATCCTGGCTATTTCAGCAAGGTTATATGGGGTAAGGCACAATGGAAGATCTTTATATTTAAGCCATCTTTTACCCAATGCTTTTAGAATAGAACTGAACATAACAATCTGTCAGCAGCCACAGGATGACATAAAAGGATGCCCTTGACGTTCAACATTCCTAAATTCCATCTCGTACTATGAAAGCAAAGAGATCCACAATAATCTCTTCCTGGTTTGAAAACTTCCAGGGACTGCTCATGTTACAAGCCAGTAACTTCATCCAACCTAAGATGCTCCTTTAATCACTAAGAATTTTTAAAGGCCAAAAAAAGATCTCTAGATCTTTAGAATTGTTACGATCTTTTTCAACTGGTTGATGTCAACCAGTGCTCAGTTATTTTCCCTAACTATTTCTGCATCTAGTGTCTTCCCCCAAATATTGACCCAACAAATAGTCTACTGGGCATCCCTTGAAGAGTCCATGTGAGCTGGCTTAAAAAATAATAATAAAGAACTTTATTTCCTAAACCATTTCATACATAATGATACTGCTATTACCATTGTTCTACTCCGTTCACACTAAGCAGAAAATAGTGGAAATAGATATATAATTTCAGGTTCTTTGCAGTGTTCATTAATCTTTGAACAATCTTTGAGTATGTAATCAAAAACAGAACAGTGATCCAATTACATAACCTTGGTAAAGATTTTAGGCTTCTTGTATCATCTGAGCCAGTCTAATAATCCTCTGCTTAAATTAAGTACAAAGGCATGACAAATACAGTCTCAATTCTGTATTGTTTTAAACGAAACTTATGTATTGGACAGTCATTTAAGCCCAATGCTTAAATACATAATACTAAATGACCCCATCCAAATGACGGAGACATGAGGCCATCACTTAAGCAGGTACTGAGTAGCTGAGTTGTCATGGAAGACCCATCAGAATGCTGTTCAACTTAAAATCGGCTATTACACTCAGCCAAGTCAGAGTTTTATTTTGATCAAGGCATTTAATTATTAATACTCCTATTTTTATTTTTCACAAAAGAATAATGTTTTCCCATTTTCACTGGGATGGAGTTCACATATCTCAATCACGTCACAAAGTGGGAAAGATTTAAGGTTCTTTATAGGCATTTTTTCAGCTGATGCATGTGGGAAAAGAGTGTGGGCCTCCCAAAAGAGCAAAAGATGGGGCCCTATCATGACAGAATGTTGGGAGCCTCCTTCGCATCTGGCAGCAGCATACCCAGCTCTTCCATGAAGCAGCTCAGAACAGACAGAAAATTCAGTCCTGACTGTAATCCAGCACCAGTCAATGGCTCACTGAAAAACCCTCATGTTTGTGAGAGAGAATCTGAAGGACTTAATTAGTCCTTCCTCTACAGTCCCAACACTGCACCTGTGTTAAGAAGGCAAAGGAAGGAACGTTCGATTTGGTCTTGAGAAGAAACATCTTTATGAGGATGTGGCTGGATGTTACACACTCATCCTTTCTTTCCTCAAGGTCAAGGCTAGCGTAGTCCATTTAGTCAGTCACAAATCACTGCAAAAATGCACCATGAGAATGTTGTCCACAGCGTTGGCCAATGTCTCTTTCATAAGGTCCCACACAATAAACTCTTCAAGTATCCAAACTCAGAGAAAATAAACAAAACATGGTAACTTGAGTGTTTCCCATTTTTCCTTACCTGTCATGAAATTCAGCTAAATTCAGTATCTAATCAGTGCTTTTAAGATCATCTGTAATGCCTACTCATTTGCCTCCTTCTTTCCTTTAATGACATGTTCAATCCTGTAAGATGTTTCAAATCATGTTCTAGAGACATGATAGACGGTATATGCCACTCTTGAGTAAAAGTCTGTTTCCCAGGGAACAACCTTACCTGCATATGAGTCTATTTTTCACCAAGGCGGTAAAGATCTCTTGAAATAGCTTATGCTGGGGATGTTTGCTGAAATTTCTCTCATTCTTGTAGTTTATACTGAGACAAAACAAACAGAAAAGGATTTTGTAATAAAGATCAGGCTGTCTCAAAGTTGCCAGTGCAGACAAAGATCATCTATATTCAGATAATTTTTTTTATTATTACTAACCACTATACTAATGAGGATTCAGACAAATATTGAAGGAGGCTTACGTTTGACATGTTGCTAAAAACAGCTGTCAGCTGTTAAAATAGGAACTAAAAATTAAATTATAAAGTTAAAAATAAACTATTGTCAAGCATATGTATTTCCTTTTACCATACTCATTAAATTATTCCCTAAAAACACTTAACAGCTAAAGTTGCTTAGAGGGAAGAAAGGGGTAAATGGAAAAAAATAATGATTGGGGCACATTATTTAGACAGCTGTGTAACAGGAAGAGAAGAATTCCCTCTCTTCACTTTTCCACTTACCCTCCACCCCACTGGCTGGTCTAGGTACCAACACCAGTGGTCATCATATATAATTCCTTCTAGATAAGGGGAGTTGATTAAACACAGTTTATACTCCTTCAGCCATGTTGACTATCACTGTTGATTGTTTACATGGTTTTTGTGTGTGCATTTAACAAAATTCTGAGATATTGCAGCTTCAGTTTCTTTTTGCTGATATTACAGCCCACCAAAGAGGTTAAAAATGCCTCCCTAACATTCCCTTTTAAAATTGGAAAAGGATAAGAGATAATGAACAAAGGGGTCACATTGCTACTGAATACATGATATATTTTTACACATAGTTAAATAAAACTAACGTTAAGATCTAGGACAAATAAACTGGAATTCCATGAACATACAACCTCAAAGGAAAGGTGTATAACCTTATGTTGCCATGTGTAATATTCTGCCTTCCTAGTCTTTCAGATGCCATTAGACAGCATGTCCCCATCCTAGTCACCCGAGGGCTGTAACAGTTCCTTTAATCCATGGGCACTGGTACTCACTATAGGACAATTTTTTAAGTATTTAAGTGTTCCTCACTAAAAAAATATTTTTAAAATATGAACCCAGGAAATGTCATGTAACTTTCCTGTACTATTAAATTCATTGTCTTAAGATGACAGGGAAACAAAAATCAAATCTAGGCCAAATAAACAAATGATCCTTCTAGAATGTTCTCATTGATATTTCACGCCACTCATTATTTACATGGCACTTAGTGCCAAATGACCCAAGCACATTGTAAAACTGAGAGAACCAGCTCCCGAGAGGGGAGTGACCCACAAGAATGTGCAGCTTTGCAGAGGTCTACGTGGCAGCAGAGATGAACATTACCTGTACTCTCAGTGTCAGAGGTGTGCTGCAACCCCTTCAACTGAAAACCTCAGTTGTTTTGACAAACACATACTTTAACCACCACATCTTGTCACAGCAACGGCTCCTTTTATGCCGTCTCATTACTGGCAAGATCTAGACAGACAAAGACTGGGATCAGCCTTACCAGGTCAATAATCTGGAACCACTTCCTCATTGAGTAAATGCCAAATGCATGTCAGCACAGTGTTCTAAATCTCCCAGGTCAGTTCCATCTGTACCCATTAAGCCTGCTATTTACATATTATTTCTGGGAATGGTTTAAGCACTAACAATATTAAATTAAGAATTTCTATGGTAAATATTGAAGCAGATTTTAAATTTCAGCTCCTAGGATAAACTTAAATAAAACTGCGAGCTAAGTAGAATAAGTAGCTGAAGATGAAGGGGATGCTGGATTTCTTACCTAAAATTTTCAAGCTCAACAGCTTCTGTGGACTCATGCCAAGGACCTCGAGCTCTGTGTCCACCCGCCCTGATGGTGAGCTCAGACTTCGTCATGCTATTTTGGGCACTATCGAAGTTAATGGCTGGAAGCTACAGAAATAGAAGCATAGAGTACATGAGGATAACAATGCAGCACAGGATAAAGAACGTAACAAAATAGGGGAGGATGATGAGAATGAGTGTTTTTCTAGGCCAATAATTAAGATTACAACTCTGTCAAATGTAAGGGTTTTCCAAGGTTCAAATCAAATATCTTTGACTTAAACATTGACCTTACACTGTATTATTTTTCTTCATAGTCTGTAATACCACTTGTATCTGACAGGTATTTATGTACTTTTAGTCTCCCTTCATTATCATGTCACCTCAACACAAACAGGAACTTGCCTGTTTTTGTTCAATGGCATTACCCCAACACCTAAAACAGATATAGGTCTGGGGTGACACCTGGGCATCAGGAGGTTTTGAAGTTTCTCATGTGATTCAAATGTGCAAGCTGACTAGAGAGCACCCGGATCCTGGTGGAACACCCTAATATAGAGCAGAGTGCCCAAACTGAGAATGCATCATCATGCGTTCATTCATTCTTCATTATTTACCAGGTGTGCACACTACTTTCCAGGTGTTAGGGATATATCAATCAAGAAGATTCTATCACTTCTAATCAGTCTGAACATCCTGATAACTCAATCATATTTGTAAAAGACATTAAAATAATCAAATTCACCGTAAGAAAAAAATTAACTACAGCCATTTGACTATACTTCCACTTGCAATTATAAATTGTCAGATTATCATTATCACATAGTTCACTTACCAATATTTGTCTATAATTGGGATAACCCTGAGATTCGTTTCTGATACTACAATAAAGTTGAGCATGGTATAAACAAATATCCTATTTTTTCCAAAGTGCAAATGAAAGATGTTCTATAATTAGCTAAATTATTAAGATGAGGTAAGCAGAGTATAACAAAAAGATCATTTTTCAGTAAATCATTCCATTCTACATATTACCAAACAAAGTTATAATACGTTGCACTTGTCTTATTTCATTGAAGTATTTAATGTAAATCAGTATAAAGACATCATTTCCTTATTAAAAGAGACTATGCCTCACTTCTTATAAGGTCGTCAGCTTACAGAAAAATGGATGATAATAAACACATTGTTTAAGAGTTAACCAAAAAAACTGGAATCCTTTTTTATCATATGCCAGCCACAGTCAAATTTTCAAAATAGTAACAATAAATCTTCCATCCTATCTCAGTTCAGTCAGCCAATCTACAACAACCAAAAGACAATAAGCTGAGTGAGCAATGCTTAGTGGTTAAGAGAACAAATTCCTTTGTCAGATTTTATGCATTTAAATCTACAATTAACTAGCTGCATAACCTTAGAAAATTTACTCAATCTCTCTGTACATCGGCTTCTGTATCATTAAAATGGAAATAATAATAGTATATAACTCAAGAGTTATTATGAAAATGGTATGGATTACTATTTATAAAACACTGGCTATGTGCCAAGCAGACTTCTAATTGCTTTGTACATGCTCTTTTAATCCTCCTATTCCCATTATGCAGATGAATTTTGCTAAGTGAATAAAATTACCCATTAGGTGATTTCTGAATATGAACTGTTAACCCAAATGATATCTAACATGATGTAACAGCACAAGCAAATTGTCTTGTGTTATACCCAAAATATTATGATACATGGCAAAAAGAAGCAGGTTTTCCAGAACCAAGAGATTCCAAACCCCCTTGCCATTAGCACAACTCCCAGGAAAGTTTGCAAGAGACAAATAGGCCAGCACAGAGAAAGCAAGCCCAGGTAATTCCAAGGGAGGAGTGGAAAGCTGCTGCAGCCTGCAGCCGTTGACTTTGCAGGCAGAGCAGGCAGCCAGTATTGGAAATCACCTCCTGGAAAGTGGGTGGATAAGATGGATTTGGCATCGATAGGTGCAAAGACCAGAAACGGAATAGTAGTCACTTTGAAACAGGTAGCACTTCATATGAAAGAAATGTACGTTAGGAATCCAGTTCAAAACCTATAGGCTTGTCTCTTGGGTTCCCAATTTATCTGTCTTCTGTGTGTCTGATCTCTCCACACTTGGGCATCTGCAGCCTGTTACTCCTGATCCTGAGTCAGGGTGTGACTTAACCTCCTGGTAAGTACGTGCCTAAGCGTTCCTGGATAGAGCTGTTGACTCCTTCCCTGGTGGCAACACCATGCTCACCTCTCTTTCAAAACTTATCTCAGTCTAGTATAACGTAAGCTTACGCAACACTTACGCAACATCTTTTTTCCTTGAATTTAGCCACCCTGAGGGCAGCATCACATCTCACAATCTTTGTGTTCTTAGCACCTCTCACAGAGCTGGGCAGATCATACGTATTCAAATGTGAAGTTGTGGAATGAAGGCTCACTTTGTTCCCAGTCTCTTTGCCAAACTAATTCAACTGCTAAACCGCCTCCGAGTAAGTGCATTCATTAATTCAGTGTATTTGTTGCAGACATCTCACATACGAGACGTTGTGTGAGACACTGTATACATACATATATATATAAATACATATATATTAAGCAGAACAGTCATGGCCTCTGCCTTCAAGGAGTTTACAGTCCCATGGGTCATGGGAGGGGGCTGCAGTCAGTAAACAAGCATGAGAAACATGATGCAGAATTAGCCAACAGGGGTTTGTTGTGGTAGGAAGTAAAGGGGAGAGAGGGCGGGCCATGGACCAGATGTCGAGGATGTCGTGTCACTTCTGCTTACAAACTTCAGCATTCTCTGTTGCTTATGCAATCAGATCCAAAATTCATAGATAGGCCTTCAGACATTTCACAGTGACTTCCAGCTTTATTTATTGAATAGAATTGTCTAGTCAACCATTTTGTTTAAATGCTTGTCATTTGCCTTCCTTCAGATATCTCATTATTTTACCCACTTCACCTAGAATGCCCTCTGCATCAATTCCACTGATGGAAAACTAGACTATTTTTTAAGAACCACCTCTTTCCTCATCATTCAAGCTAAAATTGGCCTCCTATTCCTCAAAAGCTATATACTCCCCGCATGCACTATTCAACAGGATGCTGTCTTGTCCCATGGCATAATTATCTGTGCCTACCTCTGCTCTCCCCAAACACAAGAACCACCACCACGCCTTATGTTTTCTTTCTACAGCATCTATCAAAACCTCATTTATTTCAAGACACTTAATAAGCCCATAATAAATTAATGTTTTTCTTCCTCTTTTTTTTAAATTGCAAATAAATTCCTTAGCTTCCTATGGCTCTAAATGTGATGGAACAATCTGAATTCCAGGTCTAGGCAGGTTGCTTCAAGATCTGTGAATACCTCTGGTGACATTTCCAATGAGCTTTGTAGTTTCACTTTGTCTCAACAATCCTGGGGCAGTTCTTTTTCTTGAATTAATGGGTTTTCCTGGATTATAATTATTTTAACTCTGCTTATCTTGAAGGAGGCCTTTCTGCCTCTGTGTGTCTCTGTCTCGACATGCAGAGATACACAGAGTGTAGGTCAGGACTAAGAACAAAAGAAGAACACTGGAACACAATGGAACAATGCGGGAAGGAGCCTGGCTCTTTAGAGATTCGGAGGAAGGGTATTCAGTTCTCTGTACTCCCCACCTACACCTGCAAGGTAGATTTCCTCTGTAACCCATATTTGGCCAGCCTGGTTTATTTGCAAAAAACAGACTACAACTTGTGAGGGCAGAAAATGCAGCTGAGTGGGCCTTAATCACAGGTTTCACTTTTCAAATTGAGTACCGAAAATCTCGGAGCCAAATATGTTGCCCGTGTGTAAATTTTGTTGAGCATTTCCACTTCACCCCAACTCTATGTTGCTCCAACCGTTTTTCTCTTATTTTGGGCCCTGAATTTAATTTGTGACAACCCATCATACTTTCTCTCTATAAGCTCCTAATCACTTTTTCTGTAACAAGCAAAGTATAAATAAGTATAACTTGAGTTATTTTCTCCAATATCTTCCTTCCCCTATAAATGTCTCCACGTTATTTTACCAAAAGGAGAATAGGGTAACATTTCTTATTTCAAAATTACAAATACATGAAACTTATAAACACAATTAGGCATTAATTTTGTAAACTTCAGGATCTGCATTTAATTGACAGTATTTTTACCATTTTAGCACCATCTACTTTCTAAATAACTCACACATTACAAATACCCATTTTTGCACATGTGAAAGATTTTACAAAAATATATGCCATGTAAAGTTGTCCCACAACAATTTGCAAATTTGAAAAATGGTTAAAGGGGTAAAAAAAAAAAAAATCACTAAATTAATTATGTCTGCCAGGTGTTATCAAGCAAGTAGTGTGGAAAGGGGACCCAACAGATCTAGTTAGCATAAACTTCAAAGTTGGAAAATTAGAGCCAGAGAAACCACACTGGGTTTTTTGTTTGGTTGGTTGGTTTTTGGTTTTTGAGGGTTTTTTGCCCTGGCCAGGAAGTTATACATATTCCTGTGGTGACCCAGTTCTCAAGTCACAATTCAATTTAGCAAAAACTGGCCAAGAACTCATCAAATGTAGTGAACCAGAGGCAAATGTCAACGTTGCTGACATGAGGAAATACAGGATCTTGTCAGGAAATAAGACATGTAAACTAGTTTCCAAAGCACAGGAGAAAATAACGCTACAGCAGTAAAAGAAGGACTCTTGGGAAGACAGAGTTCACTTCTAGAATGGAAGATAGAGGAAGGTAGTATCAATAGAGTTGCGTCTTGGAAATGGGCGAGATTTTATAAGAAAGAAATTTAGGAGACAGAAATAGTAAAAGCAGAAAGTAGAAGTCTTTGATATGAAGGTTGCACCATAGGATGTACACTGGAAAAGAATGGGCACTACATTCAAAACTGCATGCTGAGCCATCCTGCTTGCCTCTTTAAGAAAGGACAGACTTAATTTCACACGTCATTTAAAACGTATCTCAGTAGTTAGAAGCATACACTGCAAAGATGGGGTGTCTGGGCTCACAACTAGCCTTCACCAATTAGGAAGCTGTATGATCTTGGGAAAGTCACTTAATTTCTTTGTGCCTGTTTCCTCATCTGTAAAAGTGGGAGTTATAATCATTAAGCAGGGTAATGCAGGTAAAGTGCAGGGCGCATAGAAAGTGTTTCCTGTATCATTATTTGACTTTTATGTGCCATCAAATCATTGTCCAGTATAAGCAGATAAAAATGCCATAGTTCTCTGGTAAATGCAGTTGCTATACCAAAAACCATCAGGGCTGGATTACCAAACACAAGAGCTGTTAAACAAATTCACGTAAGCAAGAACAATGTAGACTTTAGAGACAGACTACCAGGGTTCAGATCTCATCCCTGCCATTTACTAGTTAAGGTGCTAAATAAGTGTCTGCTATTTTCATTATTATTAGCATTGCTGTGTTGTTCCCCAAGCCCCCCTCAAAGTTGCTGGACTCTAATGTCATGACTTTCCAAAGTCTCACAGACGAAAAATCAAGATGAAAAGTTTGGAGATAAATTCAAACAGAAGTACCATTCTTTCTCTGTTTAATAAAAACATTAAAATGCGGCGGGGCACAGTGGCTCACACCTGTAATCCCAGCACTTTGCGAGGGAGAGGCGAGTGGATCACGAGGTCAAGAGATCGAGACCATCCTGACCAACATGGTGAAACCCCGTCTCTACTAAAAACTACAAAAATTAGCTGGGCGTGGTGGTGCGTGCCCGTAGTCCCAGCTACTCGGGAGGCCGAGGCAGGAGAATTGCTTGAACCCAGGAGGCAGAGATTGCAGCAAGCAGGGGTTGTGCCACTGCACTCCAGCCTGCCGCCTGGCGACAGAGTGAGACTCTGTCCCAAAAAAATAAAATAAAAACATTAAAATGCTACTATAAAAATAGCCAAAACTCACTCCTTGCCACTCTTTTTGGCGAGGTACATTGTGTAGCAAGCCTCAAGAGTGGTACTTAGCAAGGGAGCAGGAGTGGGAAGAGTGAAGGGGGAGGAGAAAAATGTGGTGGAAAGTGCTTTGGAAAAAACAATTTCCCTAAAGCTCAGAAAGCCAAATGTCAGCCATTCAGTAAAAGAGTACAGACCGAAGAGGAAAGGGTTTGCTAAGTAGGACACAGGGCGACAAGCATAGGCTAAAGCAGGGCCTGGCCTGAGAGGAGAAGAATGTGGATGCCAAGTCTTGGCAGAGCCTGAACCAGGTGTCAGAGAAATAGCCAGATGAAGAAAGAGCAAAGACGTGAATGAACAAAGAAAAGTAGACATATCATTCATAGAGATGTTAAATGGAGCTCTTTGGAAACATATGATTTTTTTTTACATTACCACTTGGACATTCTTTGAAACCACTACCTGTTGTTTGCTTGATTGGACGTTCAAAAGGCACCGAAGTCTTTTAAGATCTGAATAGTCCCTAGGAGAGAGAATAATACAATGTGAACCCACAGAAGGCTCCAGGTGAACAAGATCATGTTACCCACCGATGGCATTGCCACTCGGAGGCCTACTTTTATAAACCAAAATGTATACACACACTAAACGTTTTCTTTAGAATGCTAGATATGACCAGATGTTTCAGTTGAACAGTATAACTCTGAATAGTAGCTGTCGAGAGTCTTCTCTATTTCTGAAAAAGCCATTAAATCTGTTCAATAGCCACTGCCTGAGTTAATAATTAGTAAACACACAGTAGGGAGTTACCTGGTGGTGAGTTCTTGCTGTTTTTTATCAGTTGATTTTTCTGTGGTCTTCACCTTTTTGTCTTGATCAGGCATTGTAAAACATCAGTGCGCCTGAATTAACATCGCATTCCTTTCAAAGTAAACCAGAAGGAAAACTTTGGTTGGGTTCTGTACACCAAAACATTCTCGGTCAATACAGGCAAAATCCTCTTATAACATCTATTTAAACATGGAAAACCTAGATTTAGTTCTAATACAATAATAAAGGTGTTCATATGAATATCATTTACTATTTATCATTCAAAGGACATTGGGAACATTTAGGGTATGCTTTACCCTCATTCAAAAGGTAAGTATGGGTTCACCAATAGAAAAAGAACAATTTGTTTGCTTTTATTTTTCTTAGTCAATTTCTAATGCAATTATTTTAGTTTTCAGAATAGACACAGAAAGTTAAAGATACCCATACTTTCAATTACATAACAAATATAAAATTGTGTCCTGTGGGTTTAATTTGACTGTATGTAAAATTTTCCAACTGTGCTTCAATGCCACAGTCTGACTTCAGTGTGTTGTCCAGGCATGAAAAAGTAGGCATTATTGTCTTATAAAAGCATGCTTCAATGTATTGTGAAATCCATGGTCAAAATCCAAGTGTTTCAAAAGCATTTAGAGGCAAAAGGAATGTTCCAATGGGCATTTCACTTCCACTGAATCCAGTGAAATTTAATTTTGTGAAATGCTCAAAGGCAGTTTAAGGATTAAAAAAATGATTTTCCCAATGTATTTGTCATATGCTTGGCAAATAGCTAGGCTAAAATTAAGAGCCAGGGACCAAGTCTCTCATCACAGAAGCACAACCAGAAAAGGTACAATATAAATACTTAAGGATTGTACCTAGGATATAACACCACCTCTTTCATTCAACAAATATTTATTGAATGTTTACTATACCTGCTCTCAGACTGAAAACTGCTAAAAGGTAAAGGAAGCTATCACAGGTATGCATTTCCATCACAAGCAAAAAACAAACAAAAACCCAATCATGAACTTTAAAATGTGTTTGTGAGGTGTGCGGATGGAGACTTAGCATCTGTTTTTACTCTAAAAGAAAGGAAGAGGAGGAGGAAGGGAGAGAAGGGGAGGTGAAAAGAATGGAGGGTCTGTATATTACTGCTAAAAAGCAAAAGACACACGTGTTTTTAATATGCAAATACAAAAATGCCCCATAAGTTCTAAGGCAAATGGAAATCCATTCAAAATAAATAGAATCTGACTTTGCTTTTCCCTCAAAGACAGAAGAAAAACTCTACATAGCCACACTGTCCTGCTGTTGGCATCAAATTCCTGCTCAAACTAAAGCTGCAGACTGGTTTAGAAGCAGAAACTGAAAGCCACAATGACAAGCACAGGAGAGCATATGGAAAAGCTCACAGGCTTCTTCTGCTAGAAGGGGATGGTATTTGCCACGATCACACCCTGCTAAACACCTTGTCTTATTCTCTTGCTTAATTTACATAATTGTATTGACCAAGTGTGTGAACGGGAAATCATGATCTAATCGTATATCAGTTTGAGATCAGTATGTACTCTGTGAGCTGGAAGACTGAATATAGATAACTCTTTGGAAATGTTTCACTTAATTAAACAGTAAACAAATTCACCGGTATCCGCAGAAACAGACAACTGCTTTTAGGATAAGACACAACATCCTTTCTGTTTAATGGCTGCTCCAATGGAGATATCCTGAAAAAAGGTTTGAGGAGTTGGGAATGCTTTAAAATATGTAACCTAATCCCATTTTAAATCAACAAAAATGAACATTATTTTGGTTATTTTTTCAAGACACTATATACACTATAATACAAAATGGGAGATGGTGGAAGGGGGGTAGGAAGGGCAGGCCATATCTTACGTCAAGTTGCCCAAAGGCGGACAATGTATTAAGAAAGTATTCCCAACAGAGGTCAGGCAAGGGTGTTAATGCCAAGGCTCTCTGGAGGGTGGCTTTAGTCTAAGTCCATGGAGGAATGCTGCAGTGTAGATTAGTCCTCAGAGTTGTCTAAATTGAGAGAAGTGAGAGCCTGGCTCTCATATTCCCTTAGCCTTCAGTCATAACTCCCCAGGCATTCCTATCTCATGGTAAAGTGACTCCAAGTCACTTAGAGGCAGTCCCCTAAAAAAGGCATACAAAATCTAGCTGTTGAAGCCAATACCAGAACATGCAGTCCCAAGGAATGGGAGAGGCTCTGGGCAGAGTGCCCACATGTATGCACTATCATCACCGACTCCATGTGGAAGAGCTGCAGATAATGAAGGTAAAAGATCATAGGTGAGTGTTGAACAATGAGAACACACGGACACAGGAGGGGAGCACTACACACTGGGGTCTGTGGGGGGGGGAAGGAGAGGGACAGCAGGGGGTGGGGAGTTGGGAAGAGATAGCATGGGGAGAAATGCCAGATATAGGTGATGGGGAGGAAGGCAGCAAATCACACTGCCACGTGTGTACCTATGCAATAATCTTGCATGTTCTTCACATGTACCCCAAAACCTAAAATGCAATAAATAAATAAATAAAGATGGGGGGGGAAAGATCTTTGCTATAGATACAAACTAAGCAAAGCCTACTGCATTAGCTTCCAACTACTGAGTTGTATTTCCCTCTTTCTTTGCTTGACCTCCCCAGATGTTGGTATGATCTCGTGTCCTAGCAGCTCAGGCCCTGGCTTGCTTCTGTTCTCTATCTGGCCCCTCTCCCAGGGATCTCTTGCAGTCCTGTGGTTTTACATACCATCAGCAATTCTAAATTTATAAGTTCAGCCCTTACCCCACTGTGACCTCCTAAATTCACAAAGTCACCATATGGATATCTAATAAGCATCCCAGATTTAACATACCCTAAACAGAACTCTTGACTCCTACTCCCTAGTACCAAATGCCCCTAGTGCTCCTCATCTTGGTAACTGGTACCACACTGGCTCTCTAGACAAAAGCTCTCTAGGGGACATTCTTGGCTCCTCTCTTTCCTCTACCTCCCATATTTAAGCCACCAGCAAAGCAAGTTAGCTTTTCCTTCTCTCCACTCTCCCTGCTAACACCCTACTTCAAGCCACCATCTTCTCTCCCTGAATGACTGCCACAATCCTCTCAGCAGTCTCTCTGCTTCCACCCTTGCTCCTCTACATCCTCAGGAACCCCAGGCAATGCTTTAACATGTAAATCGGATCATACCCGTCTGTGGCTTACAACCTTCCTGTGGCCCCCTATTGGACTTGGCTTTTTCCATGACTTTCACTGCTCTGAGCTTGCCTCCTCTCCTCTCGCTCTTGCTTCCTCCGCTTCAGCCATGTTGGCTTTCTAGAGAGAAACATGAACCCATGAACGTGCCAACTGCTATGGTTTGAATGTCTGGCCTCTCCAAAATTCATGCTGCAATTTAATTGCCACTGAAACAGTATTAACAGGTAGGACCTTTGAGAGATAATTGAGCCATGAAAGTCTGTCCTCATGAATGGGTTGAGTACATTTTACAAAGGGCTTCCAGGAATGAGTTCTCTCTCTTTGCTCTTCTGCCATGTAAGAAAACATGTGACTTCCTTCCAGAGAATGCAGTGTTCAAGGTGCCATCTTGGAAGCAGTGACTGGGCACTTACCAGACACCAAGCCTACTAGCACCTTGATCTTGGATTTCCCAGCCTTCAGAACTGTTCTTTATAAATTACCTAGTCTGCCAGGCATGATTGTTCACACCTGTATTCCTAACACCTTGGGAGGCTGAAGTGGAAGGATCGCTTGAGGTCAAGAGTATGAAACCACCCTGGGCTGGTAGAGACTCCATCTCTACAAAAAAGTTAAAAATAAGCCAAGTGTGGTGGCATGTACCTATAGTGCCAGCTTCAAGAGGCTGAGGCACGAAGATTGCTTGAGCCAAGGAGGTTGGGGCTGCAGTGAGCTCTCATGGTGTTACTCATTCTAGCCTGAGCAATAGCACCTGTCTCTTAAAAATAAACAAATAAATAACCCAGTCTGCAGTATTCTATCACAGCAGCACAAAGCAGACTAAGACCATTTGTGCCCATGAACATGCCAACTCTATTCTTGCCTTAAAGGCTTGGCACTTTCTGCCTGCTTACTGTCCTTTTCCCATAGTCTCACACTGGCTTCTCCATATCCTTTGGGTTTCAGGTCAGATGGGGCTCCTCTGATGAATCTCTGTGATATATTCACCCCACACACTCACACTTACCACAGCACTCAATTTTCTTTCCTCCTGGAGTTCATCAACATCGGAAATCCTCTTGTCCATGTATTGATTTCCTTGAACTAGTTCACACGCCTCATATGGCAGAGACTGTGTCTGTTTCATCCATGAACATGTCCCTGACTCATAGAACAACACATAGTGCATGGCACAGTGTAAGCATGGTATAAGCCCTCGAAAAAGATGTATCACAATCTGTATGGACTTATTTTGTGAGTTATCTGCTTTTAATAGTTGCTTATTTTAAGGCTTAAAACTCCTCTGACATCCCAAGTCTGGTGCTCCTTCCTGATGCCCCCAGAGCAGACTATACGCCCTACCTATTATTATCACTATTATGTGGTAATCAGGAAATTGCAATATCAAATATACAGGGTTGCTCTGGGAGGTTTTGATGTTGCAATTGCCTGGTTACCACACAAGGCCAGGAATTAGGCTTCCCTTATTCACCAGAGAATGGTGAACTGCAGGCAAATAATAAATATTTACTGAATGCAATACCTAATAAATGGATGAATGGATAAAATGATTATTTGAATAGAAACCTGTGTCATTACTCTTTAAGGTCAACAAATCGCTCATAAACCTCTTTTATAAATACAATCAATTGATGAGTACATTCAGAAATTATCTTTTATTCAGTCATTGGGGGAAATTTAGAATTCTATATAAGAAAATATTCCATCACTGTGCTTCTGAAACTATCTGTAATAAAGAACTCTTTTTAATTTCCAGTCTTTTGTGGACTGATACTTTTGGTTCAAATCCTGTTCTATGAGGCAATGCCACTGGTGATGTGCCTAAGATGTCATGGCAATGCCCAAGTGCTATAAATCTTTCTAAATTCTTACTCTCAATTTCTGTCTTTATCTGCTCATGAGGCAGTAACACACCAGTCTGAATATCACCTGAATAGCACTGGTCTGGATTACTAAAGTCTATCTTTTTAAGTAACAAAACCCTAGTTGAACCTCTAATTGAGAAACACAGCCTTAAGTACAGTCTGAATGGACTAACCCAGAAATTCACAATTCCATGACAACCAGGAGAGGGCGAGAGTGAGCCTGGGAAGGGAGAACCTTGGCCAAGTAATTAAAGCTCAATGTGGACTCTCCACTTAAACCAGAGCAATCTTATTTCTCTGGAGTTCTGGGTAGAGCTTCATTAGAGAAAAGGATTCTATTGCTAAAAATAAAAATAGAAAACCACTGATTCTCTAACATTTATTTTACCAATGAGATGAGGCCAAAGACTCTTGCTTTTTACAAAAACGTTTGGCCTCATCTCATCTGTAAAATAGTGTTAGAGAATTTGCTACAAAAACACTTGTACCTACATGGGTTTTTTTCAATTCTAATGAGAAAGTGGAAATTTAGTTTGTTATTTTTTTATATGAGAAGTAGGCACAGTAGTGAAAGATAATGTAGAAAGACCAAAGGCATGCTACTTTAAAAACAGAAACTTTCAGTGCCTTTGCTTTTTTTGGATACCTCAGTCATGGGTCCTGAATACCATCTCAAATGGGAGAGAAGAGATCTTTCCAAACCTCAGGGAATAGTCAATAGGTTTGGTGCTTACAGCCCTAGACAAGTACAGACATATTCAATAATCACAGTTATGATTCATTGTTGAATTTTTTAAATCCATTTTTTAAAAGACACTCTCAAAAGTAATTATTCTCCTCTATTGTTTGAAATTTGGGTTAATGCTAAAGAAGTCCCCAGAGACATGCACCTCATTTGCTTGCAATGTCTTGGTAATTGCTGGGTAAACACATATGACAAAGAAAGAAACACATGCCATGGCAAAATTACCTGACTGTAATTAATCTAAATTGTGCAATATTAAGCACTAACTAAATAACATGGGGAGTATTTGTGATACGGTTTTCAGATCTCTACCAAGAAACCCTTTTTTACTCCATGGTTGCCTTAGTTGCTCAACAGATCTTCAGGTGGCCTCATCTTTACCAATATAAAACAGAGTCATTTGAATCATTATGATAAATCTCCCACAAATCCACAAATATCTTTTTTTCCCCTACTAATCACTTAGGTTGCATCTTTGTAATAATTTTATTTACGACATATACTAATGGTTAAAAACAGTACTTGTAAAGTAATAACAGGCCAGGGAGTGGTGGCTCATGCCTGTAATCCTAGCACTTTGGGAGGTCAAGGCAGGCAGATCACCCAAGGTCAGGAGTTCGAGACCAGCCTGGCCTATATGCTAAAACCCTGTCTCTATCAAAAATACAAAAATCAGCCAGGTGTGGTGGTGCACGCCTGTAGCCCCAGCTACTCAAGAGGCTGAGGCAAGAGAATCACTTGAAACCAGGAGGTAGAGGTTGCAGTGAGCCAAGATCATGCCACTGCACTCCAGCCTGGGCAACAGGGTATGACTCTGTCTCAAAAAAAAAAAAAAATCTATCAATCAATCAATCAAAAATAAAGTATTAACAGTGAAAATATATCAGAGACTAAAGTTAATTACCACTTTGGCTATGTCAGGTTTATGATTTTGAAAAAAGCACTAAAATAAACTGCAATGAACCCTACCACAAAAGGAAGTGAGAACTTCCTGTACTGACAAGCAGTCTCTATTCCTTTTGATGAATAATGATTAACCTTTCATTTTAGATGAGAAGTTACAGTTCTGTTTTCAAAGATACATACTAAAATAATTTAGAGAACTTTCAGCCCCGTAACTAACAAGAAATACAAAATGGAAAATCATTTCTCTAATTCTTTTACTGTAAACATTTTTCTTAAGAATCCTCTAAGAGTGATTCTTTGAGAAAAGTAGTTAAAATAAGATAAAAATTCACATAGAGCAGCCAGAGATAAGACAAACATGTTAAAACGCACTGGTTAAATGTTAGTTCTCAGTTTTGATAACTGCACCATGGTGATGGCAAAAGTCAACATTAAGGGAAGCTGAGTGAAAGGTATATGGGAATTCTGTGCTGTTTTTGCAGTTTTTATGTTAAGTCCATTATTTCAATATACACGCTTAAAATGTACTCATCACTTCAGCAGTTTATATAGTTAAAGTGCTTGGAGAATAAAGAAACAATTTTCTTTTTGCAAAGAATATTTGCACTAAATCTCACAAATATATAGTACTTGGACTTTTCAAATTCTGTATGCTTTAGAAAACTATAAATTCTGCACAGCAAAGGTCAAGTTAAATTGGTCAAATTGCTGAAAAATACACACACACACACACACACACACACATTTTCAAAGTAAAGTGGGCAAAAAGTTGAAGAAATCCTGTAAGAACCATAACTTGCTAATACCCATTACAGTTTAAAAAAGACATCTGGTTCTCTAGTCTAAACTGCTGTCTTGATATTATCCCTTACATTACATTGTTATTGTTCTTCAATGAGAGCTATATGTGGAGTTAACAGGAAAGACACAGCTATGACAAGAATAAACCTCAGAGAACATGCAGTATCAGGGCGTCTAACACCCTCCAGGCTCAGGAACAGGATATAAATGAATGAGGACAGGCGGAGAGAGTGGTAGAGCTTTGGTCACACCTGAGAAGGCGCACTCTCCCAAGAGGGATTCAAAAGCACATGAAAAATGAAGCAAAACAAGACTAGACACTTGCACAAGATAACAAACCAAACCTACAGGTCATCAGTTGCAGACCATGATTCAGCTCCCTTCTCCCAGAGGAGGAAATTAAGACCCAGAGAGGAAAAATATGTCCAAGGCCACACAGCATCTTTAGGAGTAGGAGAACAAAGCCCAGCTCCCCTTCAGGATCTAAATCTTAACGGAAAACACTAAGGTAGATGGGAAAAAGGGAACTTGTTGACATTGGCCCTTAGCCAAGGCAGAGGGTGATATAATAACTGATGTTTGCATAACTTCACCTCCTGGACCCTGGGGTGCTTGCAAACATCCATTCATTCATCCTGGTTCACTCATGTGAAATATGTAGGTGGTGTATGTTTATCATCATAGGGTGGTAAACAAAGACACAGTTGATACAGAATCTCCAAGGACGGGAGTGTTTCGCCAGCTAAGGACAAGTTTTATTATGATGGCCTTGCTCCTGAGTCAGTACGCTGGTCACCTTCCTTCTGCAAATAGTCAATACTTTAAGCAATTTTCTATTTTATGTATAAATAAGCACTTGGGGATAAAAAAGAACCAAGAATTCAAATAATATGCTTACCCTCCCCCACTCAATCCTCCAAATACTTACTGACCACCTGCTATGATGATAGACACTCCTTTAAGTGTTGACTTTCATTTTCCTCTGGCTAATACTAACCCAAGTTGACCTGAGTGCTGCTCCAAAATTAACTAGAATACATGACAACAGACACCACTATAAACTCCATATTTTCTGATTTATTCCCAAACTCATATCTTTTATTGTAAAGGGAAATATCTGCAGATGTAACTGTAGATTCTGTCAGTTCCCTCAATTGTCAGTGCATAATGATATTTGTGGTATGTTATGTCTGTGCCATGTGTAGCTGCTGCAGCATCCAATTATACTCATGATATGGTTTACAATGTGCCTGTGTTAGAACAAATGAACCCGAGACTCACGCATTAAGTAGTAATATTGAAAAGAGGAAAAACAGGTCCCAATGATATGAAGGAAGAATTTATATTAACCAGTCAACAGAAACAACTAAAGTAGCACACTAAATTTTTCCTTTTCCATTGTCCCCAAATATAATAAGAGTCTATTCTATTTCCTGATTTTGTAAAAAAGAGAAAGGTGAAAATGACATTTATTCATTACTCCAAGAAATATTTATTGAGTCCCTAGTATATGCCAGGCACTGACGACACAACACTGAATAAGACATGGTCCATAATGTCTTCCAAGAAAATAGCTAAATTAACCATCATTGCAATAGTAAAGTAAGTACAGATTCAAACTAAATCCCTAGAACTTTCACAAGGAAAGAGAAGACGGAATAAACAAATTGAGGTTCGTATGTTTGGTGGCACTGCAAAACCTAGAAATACTTTCTAAGCTATAAAATTAAATTTCACCTAGCAACATTTCAAGTGCATTTTATTATTTACTATGCTCTGATTGTGCACCAGACCCTACTGGGCACTACAAAAAAAGAATCTCTTTACAATCCAGTGTGTGTGGGAAATCATAAATATGTGGGATAAAGAATATGAAACTGCTGATAATGTTTCTTTGTAAAAGAAGACGTTTTTTAATGGTTCAGGTAAATACAATGGATTAAATAAGAACAATAGAAACTGGCCAGGCGTGGTGGCTCATGCCTGTAATCCCAGCACTTTGTGAGGCCAAGGCAAGTGGATCATGAGGTCAGGAGTTCGAGAACCAGCATGGCCAAGATGGTGAAACCCTGTCTCTAGGAAAAAATACAAAAAGTAGCTGGGTGTGGTGGCAGGCGCCCGTAATCCCAGCTACTCGGGAGGCTGAGGCAGGAAAATCACTTGAACCTGGGAGGTGGAGGTTGCAGTGAGCCAAAATCACACCACTGCACTTTAGCTTGGGTGACAGAGCAAGACTCCATCTCAAAAAAAAAAAAAAAAAAAAAAAAGAAATGTCAAAAATCAGAAAAAAATAATGTCCAAATGAGACTATAAACTCAATGAAATCAGAGGGAAGATCATAGAAAGTCTTCAATAAGTGTGGACTTGAAGAAGGTCCAGAAGGATGGGCAGGGTGGGCAAACAACAGGCCAGGGCAGTGAACACAGAGATGCAGGCAAGATCCTGAGAGTGGCTTGAGGAGACAGTGAGTAGATGAGTTGAGCTGGTGCTGAAGAATCTGGAAGTGCTGGGAAAAGGAGTGAGTGGCAGCCTTCAGTCTGCAAGCCAGCTTATGGAGCTCCTGATGGCTAAGGAGTCTGGAAGCAATGCTATTCTCCTTGGAAATGTAAAACATCTATAGGCAGATCATTCAGTGTGTCATCACACTCCATTACTCTTTGGCCAACTCTTTTAAATAAAGAGGAATTCACCTGAGGTAATGTTAGAGCATTAATGGAGTTCAAACAAACTGCATTAAGTAGCAGGAAGACCAGGAGTAATTATATTAGGCAAGGAGAATGCAAACATATTAGGTTGGAGCAAAAGTCATTGCGGTTTTTGCCATTACTTTCAATTCATTCATCCTGTCTCAAATAAAACAGTCTCAACTAGACATCCCTTTGGCATGGACCTCAGAAAAATGACAACTTCCTCTTCCTCAACCCCATATCTGACATTTGGTTACTAAATCCTATTTTTCTACCAAATATGACACTTATCTGTCCACTTCTGTCCACCCTCACCACCAACGCCCTAGTCCAAGCTTACATCAGTGCTCACCTGAACTACCATTATCACTTCCTAATGATCTCCCAACTTCCAATTTCTCCCTCTTCCCAACTACAACAAAAATCTGTCTCCACACAGCAACAAGAGCACTCTTTATGGGCCACATTTGGCCAAGTATGCCTTTATGGGCTTCCCTTTCTCCTGGGATAAAAAGAAAACTTACCAAGGCCTGTGAGGCACTGCATGCAAATGACGCCCCTGGCCCCCTAGTGAACTGCCACTCACTCTTGGTCCTAAACCACCAACCCAGAATTACTTCTCCTGAATATCCCCAAGCCTTTACTCCTGGATTCAAAGACTATATTGGTATGGAGAGGCCTGGAAGTCTCACCCTTCATGTCTCAACTGAAGTATCCATTCTTTGGGCTGAACTCCTAGATAGGGTCACAACCCCCCCAAGCATTGCCTTGCAGCTTCTGACAAAGAGGCTGATTCAGATAATAATTCGATAAATACATGTTTATCGAATTATTACCTGAATTGGCTAAACTAGTCAAGTATATGGAGGACAGCTTTTTGGCTCATTCCCAGTATCTAACTTATACTTTGTAGTTTACAACAAAAGAGGGATTCAATAAATAATTGCTGAATGAATTAATCAGTGAACAAATCCCAGATATAACTGGAGTGTCATTATGTAAATATGGAGAGTAAAGACAATGAGAAAGAACAGCAAATAAATTTGCCCAGCTGACCAGTATCCAGTGATCGCAGCATGTTGATATGACAAAATCTCTCTATAAATACAAGGAAGCCACCAAGAAAATAATATAAAATATTACATAGATG
Source organism: Sapajus apella (assembly GCF_009761245.1). NCBI lineage: Eukaryota > Metazoa > Chordata > Mammalia > Primates > Cebidae > Sapajus > Sapajus apella. Next base: position 47,274,935 of record NW_022436944.1, read on the forward strand.
TTAAAGATGGTCTACCTCAAGTATACATGAACAAGACAATAAGGTTTCCTAAAGGAAAGATGAGTATTCACATTGTGTCAAGTGTAGCATACATATGTATATTATTTGAATGCAGCTATCTCCATTGATACAAGTTGACAAGTCTGGGAATGTGAATTCTTCTGGTTATACCACTGGAATATAGTCAAAAAGATTAATGGGGGTAGAGGATACTTGGTTTCCACTTGCCCACTGAGTGACCTCAGAAATGTCACGGGACTTCTCTGATTGTTAATTTTCTCATCAACTGAAAATTAGACATAACAACAAGCCTGTGATAAGGTGATAGTTGGGACTACCACCTTTAGATAGTGACACCCCTTTAGAACAGTCAACAATCATAGCAATGTTACTGTTGTGGTAGCTGTTGTATTATATATATATATATATATATTTTGTGTGTGTGTGTGTGTGTGTGTGTGTGTAGAGTGGGGTCTCACTATATCACCCAGGCTGGTAATATCACTTCATTTGAAGAGCTTGTGTATTTATTTATTTTTTGAAACAGTTTCGCTTTTGTCACCTAGGCTGGAGTGCAGTGGCATGATGTCGGCTCACTGCAACCTCCGCCTTCCAGGTTCAAGCAATTCTCCTACCTTAGCCTTCCAAGTAGTTGGAATTGCAGGCACCCACCACCATGCTAGGATAATTTTTTTTTTTTTTTTGAGATGGAGTTTTGCTTTGTCACCCATGCTAGAGTGCAGGGGTGCAATCTCAGCTCACTGCAACCTCCACCTCTTGGGTTCAAGTGATTCCACTGCCTCAGCCTCCTGAGTAGCTGGGATTACAGGTGTGTTCCACCACACCTGGCTAATTTTTGTGTTTTTTAGTAGAGATGGGGTTTCACCATATTGGTCAGGCTGGTCTTGAATTCCTGACCTCATGATCCACTTGCCTCAGCCTCCCAAAGTGCTGGGATTACAGGTGTGAGCCATCATGCCTGGCCATTCCTGTTTTTTAAATCATGATACATATCAGGCATATACATGAGTATGTTTAAAGTTCACTTTCATCAAGAAGATGAAATCTTTCAAAATGGAAGACTTATTCCCAAATCCGAGTCATACACTCTATCCACAAGCTGATGCTTTCTAACTCCTCATCCTGCTTTACTTCACTCCTAGAATTGTGTTCCAAGTAGAACATAATATAAATAAATAACATCTAAATGGCAGTTCCTGCATATCGACCACTGTTCTAAGAAATTTTTCCATATGAATTCATGTAATGTTCACAATCATCCCATTTTACAGATGGGGAAACTGAAGTACAGAAAGATTAAGTAACTTGCCGGTCCCATATCTAGGATTTGTGGAGCTAAAATTAGAAATCAAGAAATCTGGCTTGAGAATCTGTTCTATGAACTCTGCTCTACCTCCCCCTGAGAACTGTCCTAAAAGAACAGTACCTTTTTTGTTCACTGCAGAAGACTCAGGTGATCAATAAGTATTAGTTCACTCTCTGAATGAACTTCCATCTTCTCGCTGCCTATCCAAGTGCTCAACTCAGTTCACTCTGAATACAGCCTCAAAGCTTGATTGTAACTTGGCCAAGATCTCATAACTAGTAAATAACAACATACATGGGTTTGAATGTTGTTATTCAAACAACATTCTGACAGGCAGAGTAGCATTCCAGGTCCTTCTTCCACCTCCTGAAGACTCTACTGGTTGCACTGTCTGTTGGCTCACCCTCACCAGGCATGGAGCCCCAGACCTTTTAGATGGTCAATAAATACTCATTGAATGATTGAGACTGACCTGTATCAGAGCTGTTACCAAACCCAAAAGCTTGTGATCAAGTACTGTAACAACAGGACAGTGTCCTAGAAATTGCACTTGACTGAATCAAAAGATTTATTTTTACCTTTTGTGAACTGACCATGACAATTTCACAACTCTAGCCTTCAGTGTGTTTGTGTTCATTTTAAACATGAAAGCTTAGCATATATAAGGCACTATACCTTTGGTATGAATTATGTATATATCATCTTTAAAACAATCCTATGAGCTAGGTGCTATTATAGGCCCATTGTACAGATAAAGTATCTGTCAAGAGGCTAATTTGTTATGGGTTACACAGCTAAAATGCTAGCGCTAGGATTCGAACCCACGTATGTATGACTACAAAGCTTGGTTCTTACAAACCATGCAGTACTGTCTCCCTCTCTTTATCATTTTAAGCTTATGTCATATAATAGCAAATATCATGATAATGATTGTCGCTTGAACCACAAACCATGAATTGAAGTAGTTTCCAGTTACTAAGGGTCTTGAAATTAAAGTAAAACCTATAAATTCAACATTTACCTTTTATAAGCAAAACCTTCATTGGCCATTTCTGACTTTTCTGGACGAAATAAAGATGCCATGGCAAACAATAACTTTCCATTTTAGAGATTTGATCACTTAACAAGTATTTGTTGAACACCCGTTATGATGTCTTGTCCTGGGTTGAACGCTGGATATATATATAAAAATTGTGGCTGAGACAAAGATGGCCTCTATCATCACAGAGACAGTCTAGAGAAAGGAGGAGTAAAGTAATCAAGCAACACACAGAGAATGACTGGGCAGTGAGAGCAGGAGTGTGGGGGTGCAAAAAAGAGAGTCCATTCCAGGCAGTGTGAGCAACAGGTGAGATAGCTACACAGGGGAGAATGTGACCATGATGGAACTGCTGATAGAAGTCCTAACTAATGATTGGATTAGGGTAATGGGGAATCTTTGCAGGACTTTTAGCAGGGAAGGTAAATGCTGTTATATGCATTTTAAAAAGATCAGTTAAGCTGGGCACGGTGGCTCACGCCTGTAATCCCAGCACCTTGGGAGGCTGAGGCCGGCGGATCACCTGCGATCAGGAGTTCGAGACCAGCCTGGCCAAAATATTGTGAAACCCCTTCTCTACTAAAAAATACAAAAATTAGCTGGCCGTAGTGGCGCATGCCTGTAATCCCAGCTACTCTGGAGGCTGAGGCATGAGAATTGCTTGAACCCGAAGGCGGAGGTTGCAGTGAGCCAGATCGTAACACTGTACTCTAGCCTGGGGAGTAGAGCAAGGCTGTCTTAAAAAAAAAAAAAATCAGTTTAACAATGGTGGGGAAAAAAGTGGATTAGATAGTGCCAGACTAGAGTCAGCATAGCCAGATGGATGTTGAATTTAACCAAGGGACGGTGGAAATTGAGACGGTAGGAATAGAGACAGCAATGTGGGAATTGATTCAACATCTATTAAGAAGGGATAGTCTTGATAATTGATAGATGCAGAGGAAGTAGCCGTAAGTGCCATTAATATTGTCTAGAGTGTAGTTTTTGAAAACCGAATGGATAGTGAGGCCCAAAATGGGAATCCAAGAACAGTAGCGGAAGTGGGGAAGATGGCGTTCAGGGTTCACATGTGTGGCGTTGACTTGGCAGCTGGATTTTGGGGTCTGACGCTTAGTGGAGGCTAGGTTCCAGGCGGGGGCTTTCTAATTATCATCAGATAGATGGTACCTGAGGAGAGGAAGTGGAAAGGCTCACCGAAGTAGACCAGAAAAGCAGAGGGGCAAAGTCAAAGCATCCTGTAAGAAGGCAGAAAAGCCATGCTCACACAGATGAGGAATGAACCTCCAGAGGCGTCAGAGCAGATTGGAAGAGACACATTCAGGCTCCATTTAACCAGCATAGTTCTTTTGTCAAAATGGAAGCGCCATGAAGCATCGTTGAAGGCGCTTTCCCACCATCCATCCGTCCAACACAAACCCAACTGCTTCACAGAGACTGCCTCACGCAGTGACTCACTTAGGACAGACGCATTCTCTGCCCCTGCCTCTCGTCTAGGGAAGCTGGCTCCTGAGGCTTCGGAGCCGCTCCACAGGGCCCTGAGGACACCTCCCCGGAGACCCTGCCTCAAGCCTCGCGGCGCCCGCACAGCCGAGCACCGGCTCCCGCATACTCACCGCGCCGGAGGGACGGTCCCTCCTTCACACCGCCAGTCTCCAAATCGTCCTTCTCATCGTCCCTGTTGCTGTCACCTGCTGCTGCAGATCGGGGGGCCCGTCCAGTCTCAGCCTGTCCCGTCCTCCCCCAAGCCTATTCCCAGTCCCCTCAACCTCTGGGACACCGCGGCCAGCCGCACCGTTGGTTTTCCAATCAAATCCTCCTCCAGCCCACTAACCGGCGCTGGCCAGGCCAATGCCAACAATTCTTTCACGGCCCCCTGGGGCGCTTCAGCCAATGGGGAGCAGCCATGCTGCGCAGTGCAGAGCGCCGTAGCAACGGATGACGCCTGCCACGGAGTCGCCGTAGCAACCAAAGACGCGACAGGTCCAGCACCAAGCTTGCAAGCGGAAGAGGAGGCAGGCGATGCTGAAGGCTGTGCTGTAACCACTTCACTGGAACCTAGAGCTACCTGAGAACAGGTCTCCTAAACATTGTAGACTTTTATGGATTTAGGGTGCCTAACCTTTGATGGGAAAGGGCAGCATCATCTTGGAGTGTTTACTTACAAGAACTGCTATGGACTAAAAATCACAGCAATTCTCTTTAAAAGCAAATATTTAATTTGATAAGGAATCCATGCAGCATGCTAAGTACCTTTCATATGGTATGAAAACATCTTCAGTTACTCAAGCCTCAGGTAATGAGAATATGGTGCCAGAGCAGCATATTTTTCACAAGAGTGACCTGGGATTCAAGAGATCTGTATGGTACAACTATCACCAGTTCATTCTGTGGCCTTGGGCAAGTCACTTCACCTTTTGTGAAAGTTTGAAGCTTCTTTCAAATTTCTGAACTGCATTAGATAATGCTTTAAAAATATACTTGATATTCTGTAACTTTAAATACATGAAAAATGGGCAGGCCACGGTGGCTCACGCCTGTAATTCCAGCACTTTGGGAGACAGAGGCAGGCGGATCACGAGGTCAGATCAAGACCATCCTGGCCAGCGTGGTGAAACCCCATCTCTACTAAAAATACAAAAACTAGCTGGGTGTGGTCGTGCACAACTGTAATCCTAGCTTCTCAGGAGGCTGAGGCACGAGAATCACTTGAATCCGAGAGGTGGAGGTTGCAATGAGCAGAGACCATGCCACTGCACTCCAGCGTAGTGACAGAGGGAGACTCCGTCTCAAAAAAATAAAATAAAAATAATTGAAAATTGCCAATTTATTGAGTGCTCAATTTTGTGCTGGGCACCATTTCAAATTCTTTATTTATTTCACTTAGTTATAAAATGGAGGCACAAGAAGTTTCCTAAGTAGTCCAGTATGGCAGAGCTAGTGAGTGATGGAGTCAGAGTAGAACCTACTTGGGTCTGGTCTTAAGCGCAATGATGCTCCTTTGACAATTTCTTCAAGTACTGGGCCCTATTCAACCCCATCTTAATATCACTAAATGCTCATGAGTGTGTCAACACTGGTGATTAAATCTCCCCAAACTGGATTTCAAATGAATACAGTGAACCCTAATGCTTCTCTGGTTTGGATAGTAAACAGGCCCACTGGGGTAACAATACTTAGGCTTGTGTAATCAAAAACATTTTTTAAAATGAATACAGTCCTATTTTGGAAATGCAGAAAAAGCCAAACTCCAGTGAGTATAGCGGAACTTATTAAACTTCAGAGAACATAAAACCATCAGGATTTATGTTATCAATAAAGCAAAACAAGGTGACAGGGACAAGAAGACTGATGCGGAGTAGAAAAAGTATTCTATACATACATTCCAAATATTAAGCAGTCGCCCTGGCTTGGTGGCTCATGCCTATAATTCCAGCATTTTGGGAGGCCGAGGCAGGAGGATCACTTGAGGTCAGGAGTTCGAGACCAGGTTGGTCATCATGGTGAAATCCTGTCTCTACTAAAAATAGAAAAATCAACGGGCATGGTGGTGCATGCCTCTAATCCCTACTACTCGGGAGGCTGAGGCACAAGAATTGCTTGAACCCAGGAAGCGGAAGTGCAGTGAGACGAGATTGTCCCACTACACTCCAGCCTGAGAGACAGAGCAAGACTGTCTCAAAAAATAAATAACTATTAAGCAATAAGACATGACTCCACTGAACTTCTCGTCTCCGCAATACCAATTGTGCTTCCCATCTTTCCAGTACTCAGTAAAATCAAAGTCTTAAACTAATGTTTTGGCCATCCCAGAATATTTCTGAACTTCCCTGAAAGCTGCAGAGAAGATTAAGAGGCAAGAATGACACTGGCTCTGTAAGAGAAGTGCCCTATCATCTCAAATGTTAAGGGTCCCTCTGTGACATAAAAGATAAAATCCCACAAGAGATCTTGCACCAAGCTTATAGCTTATATAGCAGGGCTCAAAACTATGAAAACATCCCCTTTTGTTTTCTAATGCCTTTTATTATTTTAAATGAAACGCATAATGTAAATTATACAGTTCAAAAGTAAAACAGCATAATGTCCTAACTGCAGCATAAAGAACAAATAAAGGTAACAAATATGCATTTAAGTAGATATTCAGGATCGACTCAACAAGCAGATAAAACCACTTCCCAAAATTTATAAAATGCCTTTAGACCAATGGTCTAGAGCAAGAATAGAACTGATATTCAAGAGATCAAATATGCCTTTATTGGCCACATCAAATAGAGCTCACTCTTTTCCTCTTTCCCCCTGTCCGCTTACAGAATCTCAGGGTCTAGAGACAGGAATTATAAATTTACCAAAAAAAAATTTTTCCCCTAAAATAAACGTAAATTTTCAAATGAAATTTCCAAAAGCGTAAGTGTCTATCTCCGTCTTATTCCAAAGGCTATCAAATTCATGGTGAGGTATCAGAAGTTTTTCCGCACAGAAAACACAGGAGGAAAGAGTTCCACATATGCCAAACGAAAAACAAACCAAGACCTGTAATTTGCTGTTAAGGAAAGTAATTCGTAATAAAACTAGTCACTAAAAAGAAACAAACAAAAGTCCTGTACCCAAGAGTTCAATATTACCATGCATATCACACAGTAAGATTTCTAAAATTGGGGGAATAAATGGACCAGCCATTTCTTAGAGAGCTTTAATTTCAATTATCTCTTAGCTATCAAATACCTTCGTAAAACAAACACTATTTTATTTTTTCTCACTGTTTCCTCTTTTCTCTCTCCTACTGAAAACTAATATTAGGGGGCAAGAAACAGACATCACTTATTTTCCTTCCTTTCCTATCTCATCTCAAGCTGAGAAAGAAAATGTGGCTCTTCTAATAATCAGAGTTCAAAGTAGAGACAATAGCCAACAACTAATTCAGTAGATTTTTATTGCTCAATCAACTTCAGTAACATCTCCAAAAAGAAAATAGTTTTCATCTAACAATTATGAAACAAATTTGAAAGGCAGGATCATTCACATTATAGACCTGGTAGAGGCTTGTACTTCATATAAATGAAAAATATCAGTTCTACAATTTAAACGTTTAATTTACTTTGGATTTTATTATAGAAGAAAATATCATTGTAATTATAAAAGCCATAAAAAGTGGAACTGTACTGTGAAATTACATCAAGGTATCAAATTTTATATAAATGAACAATAAAATTCAATTTTTATTTATTTAAACACAGTAAACACTGGAAGACAATCTCCCCCACGGGAAAAGAAAAAAAAAAAAAAAAAACCTTGAATAATTCAACAAAAGAAAAGCCATAACACAAAAATTAATCAGTGTGCAAAAATCTGATTTAAAAAACAAAACAAAACTGAGGTTTAACAATTACTCTAAGTCAAATGTTGAAGTCAATATATGCTAATTAAATTTCATTTTAAAAATGATCTTTGGATTATTATATTCCCAACTATGTTTTCCTATAATCAACACTTAATGTTACTTTTTGAAAAACTAGAAAAGAGATCAATTTATATTAAGATTGCCAAATTTTGCAATTTGAACACTATTTTAAACTTTGAATGTCCTTAAAGTCTTTAAATTTATTTTCTAAAATAAATAATTGTTGGAATAAACCAAAATATTTTCACATATTTGCATTGCATATGATAAAAATGATGTGATCTACATAAATACATTTAAAACATTAAGTTATTTCATATAAACACTTTTAATTACAATGTTTTATCAATGGCTTACACATTTGAAATCTGAGCACTTTAAAACAGGATTCACATGTTAAACTGCTGAGCACATTTACAGAACTGATGTACATCACATAATCCTTTAAACAGCAAGCTCTGGTGTTATACCTCAGTTTGAGAAAGCATTTTTCTTTCAACAGAATTTTGAACCTGCTTTTGTGAAAGAAAAAAAATTAGAAAGCTATTATACTCACACAGAAAATTTAATTTAAGTATGTGGAAGAAATAAACTTTTTTTGGATGAAGAAAAGTTAATTTTGAGTGATAAACAAATCTGCTTTACAAATAGATGCATTAGCACATAAAATATTTTGTCTTAAACATCTTTACAAAAGACTTGGCAAATATGAACAATGGTATGCCACAGCTTTTTAAAACAACTTTTAACAGATTTAAGATCGATATCATTCACATTCACATAAACACACACACACACACACGCACACAAAGACTGTGTGCTTCGCTTCGGCATATGTAATATTATTAAAGAATATATAGACTTATCCTTTTATCATAAGGAATTTAGTTCATTGTTTTCTCAAAAGCTGCTATTTTAGATTGAAACAGCATTCAGGAAAAAAAGTAAATTTCAGATGATCAGCATCAGGATTTACTACAGACTTTGTAAACAGATATCTATAAATAAATAAACTAGGGCGAAGAAAAGAATATCCTGAGGTGGCTCGGTGGCCAGGGTATTCAGTAGCACTAAGCTCCATCCTGGAAATCAAGGCATCTAAAGAAAGTGCAGGGCTGTTATCTGAATTCATTTCATAAATGGAATATGTACAGGTTTAATTATTTTGCACCTTGAGGTAAATCAGTACATAGCAACTACTACTGCTTATATACAGTTATTTAAGGCAACTTTATTTAAAAATCAATATATGTAGTAAATTATATCTCACTGTCTCGCGATGAATGCTATGATTGTTATTTTTCAAAAACGGTGGAAGAAATATCATAATCACTTAAAACAAGCAGTTAATTACTTAAACATGAGTTACCTTTGCTCTTACATGGAGTAGTCAGATCATTTTGTAAGTCAAGTAGTCAAAAGAAAGCAGAAACCACTAACAATTAGAAGCACTGTAAAAACATTTTGAGTGCAAAATATTTTGCAAGTGACGGGTTTTCTGGCACTGGATAATTACTATACATAATTAAATAAAATCACAGAAACACTATGATCCCAGGTAGTTTTCATTTTTAAAATTTCTTCCTGTAAAATAAGTACAGTTGTTACCCCTGATGTCCAGACACAAGGAAATGACGTGAGGAAATCCTCTCGTTCAGATATATCAGGGGAGTTTTAAAAATAGCAGCAAATACTGGGGTCTTTGGAAATAATTATGCTGCTACGAATAAAAAGGAATCATTACAATGGAAGCTCATAAACAATAATAAGCACCGTGGATAATATTCTATCAATTGCCAACAGAGTCTAACTCTTTTTAGGCAGTACCAAATGATGACAGCTATATATTTTCTAAAGAAAAGCAGCTATATTTCCAACCTCTCATCTGAGGCAGAAGTTGAATCCATCATTTTAACTAGATTCTCACAACATGGTCTTGGAAGAGGACATTACATTAGTTAATAAATAGTTTATAATGAATTTCAAACACCAGACTTGCTAAAATATCAGCTTTTGGCATTCCTCATGATCCTTTATTAGACTTTTGTAATTTAATTATATGGTTAAAGGGAGCATTGGCATTTCATTAAAATTTTCGCCCTAATATTCATGTCACCATTTTTGATATTTCTGTGGCTTCTCAATACTCATTTGATTTCTGTAAATTCTTCTCTTGTCAAATCAGTTTCACAACCCCATTCATCCAGTCCTACAGGCTTAACAACTTTTTTCTATTTCACGTGGAGCTAAGAGTATATAAAAGATGACTAAAAAGATTTGTTAGACTTTAAAAAGCTCAGAAAAGCAAAAACAAATACATAAAATAAGAATGCCATCAATCTGAGCTACATATAAAATTATGCCTAATTTCCTTTTTAAAATATAAATATGGCAGTGCTTTATATCAAAGATGTAAAATCTATCAGTTGCTATAATAAAGATAAATGCAAGTGAGCACCAACTATTTACATTAACAATTTACTCTATTTGTTACTTTTCCAAATGTTTGTATAATATTTAAGCATCATCACTTAAAATAAATATTTTAAAATAAAATCACAGGTAATAAGCTATTAAATATAATCTACAAAAGTGAAAAAATAACAACATAAAGAGAAAATGAAAGGTAATTCTTAATAAAGTAATACTGATCATAGACCCATCTGAGAGAATTCTGACTCCTGATTATTTAAGCATACTACTTAAAAGAGAAAATCAGTCAATCAAGAACTTGAACCTGATGGAAACTAACCATTTTAAGACAAAGAGAGACAAGGCAGAGAACACAGTGGGAATTACAGGCTTTAAAAGAGTATAGGGATACAGGAAAAAAAAAAAAATCTACAAAGGCATCAAAATCTACTGCAAATTGGCATTGCATAACTTTTTAAATTCATGAAGTTACAAATGGTACGGGTGCTTAATTATCAAATCACCTACAATTTTACTTGTCTGTCACAATGGATACCTAGATATGAAGGTTTTAAGATTTAAAAAAATTAAACATAAAAGTTAAAAACTATCATTATTAAAGTTTCCATTGTTCTACATTCATCTCTATGGCTAAGAAAATGCCAGTTAGTGAAACATGATGACATCTATGGAAATGAAACACACAGAGAAGCCCTGAAATGTTACCACTTTTCCCATAGCACTGGTATAGACTCCCTATTCTTCCCATAAAGAACAAAAGTGAAATAATATCTGAAAATTTCTAGAAACACATAAAAATTATAAACATATAAACAAAGTATCACTTAAGGTTTGTTATGAATTGCCATTGATGAACAAGAGGTTTAAGAAAAGCAGACTGTAAGCATTTCTCCACATCCTTCTATTGCAAAACAGAAAATTTTTTTTCCAACAGAATAAATATTTGAATAGTTAAGAACGGTGTACCTCACTTCAAAGACAGCAATTCATTATATACATAGTCTCCACGGTGCTCATAACAAACTCCAGACACTACTTTTAAAAACCCAGTAGTCATGCATAAACAGCATGACATACAATATTGTTTTATATAGTGACATGATAAACACACATTACATAAGTATATATCTATATGTATAATGCCTCTTGGTTCAATTCTATAATGAAGTTTCAGCATCCACGTATTTCTTTCTTGGTTCATCTTCAAAACTTATTTTCACACTCACAGGTTTATCAGGACTATTTAAAACAAAGAATGAGAGTAAATAATTTTTAAACATAAATATTCAATTCTAAACATGGATAACAATGAGTACATTAAACCTTCTCAGATTACTATTAACAATACAAGCTTATTACTTACTAATATAATTTTACCTTTTTTTAAATCATTAAGCCTAAATGGAAAGGCAAATATTAAAAATTCTGCTTTTAAAAACTGCATATATTTTCAATTAAAATTCATGTTTTCCTTACAACTAAAGAGGGGGTCCTTAAAATAGGGCACTATATGGTCAGAATCTATTGGATTACTTTTATTTCATATATGATCAGTTACATAGCATGTGACTTTTATTTTACTGAAAAATCTATTAATATATAAATCTTTGTTGGGCTGTGCATGGTGGCTTACACCTGTAATCCTAACACTTTGGGAGGCTCAGGCGGGCGGATCACAAGGTCAAGAGTTCAAGACCAGCGTGACTAACATGGTGAAACCCCGACTCCACTCAAAATACAAAAAGTAGCCGGGCATGGTGGCGCAAGCCTGTAATCCCATCTACTCAGGAGGCTAAGGCAGGAGAATCACTTGAACCTAGGAAGTGGAGACTGCAGTGAGCCAAGATCAAGCCATTGCACTCAAGAGCAAAACTCTGCCTCAAAAAAAAAAGTAAATAAATCTGTTAATATAGATAAGTATCAAATAACTTCCAAAAAGGTTACAAATTTACAAAACTTCTCACCCCAAATTTGGTTCATAAATACAAAACCAATATACCTATTCCATATATATATATATTCCATATGTATGTATACACACACACCCTATGTGTGTGTGTATATATATATATGTGCGTGTGTACACACACACACACACACACACACACACACACACACACACACGTTTTTTTGAGAGAGTTTCACTCTTGTTGCCCAGGGTGGAATGCAACGGTGTGATCTCAGCACATTGCAACCTCTGCCTCCCAGGTTCAAGCGATTCTCCTGCCTCAGCCTCCTGAGTAGGTGGGATTACAGGCATACGCCACCACGCCCGGCTAATTTTTGTAATTTTAGTAGAGACGGGGGTTTCACCATGTTGGTCAGGCTGGTCTTGAACCCCTGACCTCAAGTGATCTGACCACCTCAGCCTCCCAAAGTGCTGGGATTAGAGGCCTGAGCTACCGCACCTGGCCCACCTATTCTATATTTTTAAGTTAGTATGACACAATGACTCCAGGTACATAAATTTAATTGATTAACTGTAACATTTAATACCTAAGTTCTAGAAAAAGTTTTCATAAAGTGTAAAAACACACTATGGTTTGCTGTCTTCTCCGGACAAACTGAAGGAAAGACCCACCCCCCCAAACATCTTCCTGTTAAACCACAAAGCCAAGGCATTCTCTTTCTTCCTATGTGATTTTGAAGTGCGGGGCGACCCAAACAAAAGGCAGAAGTATAAGAGATGTTAGTTATTATTGTAAGGACTTCATTTTTTTTATGATAATTATACTAACAGGGTCAGGGGTGCTGACACAATGCGAACAATTACTAACAGTAAAAAGAATATTTAGAAAAATTCTGGCTGTACTGAATGATCCAAAATTACAAATAATTTAACTTTAAAACTTTTTAAGATTAAAGACCGAAGAAAGGAAACAGCCAGCTGAGAAATTAGAACTCAGATGACAGAAGAGGAAAACATATGACAGAGAGTAAGTAGGAAATAGGTTCTAAAAGAGGGTAGGGAAAGAATGAGAAAAAGCTAATCAATTATTATGAGAAGATAGAGCTAAGGCAGCAAGTGAACAAAAATAACTACGTGACTGAATGCCTAGAAAAGTTTTCCTCTCATGCCCAAGCAGAATACACAGACACCCAACATAGCATCTCACACAAACTGTACATAAAAAGTATTTGTTGAATATGAATGACTGAGCACCCTACAAGTTGGTAACTCATTTCTCTAAAGGCTTAAGAGATTAAAATGCTAATGATTACCAAAACAGAATCCCTGAGGGTTTAGTTCTTGAAGTGAGGACAAAAGAAAGAAAAAGGGTTACATAACAAGAAATGTAAGAAAGAGGTTACATAATACATTCAATATATGGTCCACTGTAAAACTGAATGGCCTAAGTCAATGGATTCTATTTCTATCTCCAAGCAAAACGTTTACCTGACCTGAAGAAATGGTATACTAAACCGAAACGAAGGAAGGAAAACAACTGTGTTTTTTCTCTTTTCTTGGACCATCGGAAAGCATAATTGAGGTAGTATTCAATTAATCCCTAATAGACAGTATGTCATCCCTAATAGTTATCTATCTTTATATGGTTTGTGATCTTTTACATGTTTACTCCATACTGCCATATGAAATTTATTTTTATTATAAAATAGCTCAAATTATTATTATTTTAGACAGAGTTTCGCTCTTGTCCCCCAGGTGTCACCTCAGGTGATCTGCCCACCTCAGCCTCCCAAAGTGCTGGGATTGCAGGTGTCAGCCACTGCAGCTGGCTCAAATTATTTATTTTAAATAGGTAACTATAAATTAAAAAACAAAAACAAAACATAATCATTATTTATACCTTATTCCATTATACATTAAAATGATGGACGAAAGGAAGAAGGAATGAAGCTCTCCGTAAGTAAACAAAAGTTGGTTACAGTTAGAAAACACATAAATAGTTATAACTACCTCATGTTAGATCTGGTTACTTTGGCATTCTCAGTATTCATGGAAAGTGCCTTCCACTGTGCAGTTTTGGCCATTTCATCTGATATATTAACAACTGAGGGATCAACACTGAAGAACAAATACACTTTTTGGTTAGTATTCAGTACTTGCAAAAGTATTAATATTGTCATTCTTACTATCTGCTTTCATCAACTAAAAATTGAGAAAACCTTTGCCATGCACTCAAAGGTCTCGCAAGATACCAGAATTTGAGTTCTGTTAAGAAGTCCTAAGAAGAATTACATCTTTCGAATAGAAACTATGAGTAAGATTAACTAAGTTAGCAAGACTTATTTATGGAACTTTGCTGCAGAATCCAATCTGGGGTTTCAGTACTACTTCACAGCGCTCTAACAATGATACCCTCTGATCATCTTGGCTGGAAATATGCTACTGAAATAACATAAGACTATGTTAATGTCCTTATGCATACAAAAAAAATACAGTCTCAAATCAACTAGAAAACGTACAATTGGCACACATTTAATCTCAATACCCAAAGTATATAAGGAAAACTTAAGATTATGATTTTTAAAAATCTTATTTTTTCATAGCTTTTACAAATCATTATAAAGAATGCTTGGAAAGATAACGCTCTGAAATTGAAAACAAAGCACTGAAAATATTTCAACAGCTAACACAAAGTAGCCTCATAAATACCACTTTTATCATATTTAATGTGATAAAAGTGGTATTTTATCAAGTTTATCAAGATTAAAAGAACAGAGTAGGCCAGGCACGGTGGTCACGCCTGTAATCCCACCCAGCACATTGGGAGGCCAAGGCGGATGGATCATGAGGTCAGGAGTTCAAGACCAGTGTGTCCAACATGGTGAAACCCCATCTCTACTAAAAATACAAAAATTAGCAAAGAATGGTGGCAACCGCCTGTAATGCCACCTACTTGGGAGGCTGAGGCAGGAGAATCACTTAAACCCGAGAGGCGGTGGTCGCAGTGAGCTGAGACCACGCCATTGCACTCCAGCCTAGGCAACAGAACAAGACTCCATCTCGAGAATAATAATAAAAACAACAACAACAGAAAGAACAGACTACTATCCATTTACTATAATGAGACAAACGTTTCTGTTTCTGTGAAATCTTTTGATCAAAATTACTTCGAGACCCCAAATCTAATAATACTATCCATAAATAATTTGGGGCTCAAGGTTGTCTATCACAAGTAATAGGAAAGTATCATAAAGTTAATACAAATACATTTGCAAGTCCTTTTTCTTTGATTAAAAAAATACATTCAGACAAACAAGGTACAAATACAAATGTCAAATTAGGCAATGTTAACAATGTGATGGCAACTAGTTTACAAATGACTAAACAACGGTCATTTAGGAAGTGACAGCTCTGTTCATACTTAAAATCAAATTATTTACAAATTTAAGACTGCAGAGAAGGGTGATGTGGTCACTGAAAAGTCTCTCTGAATGGCTGCTTTACCTTCGCAAGGTCAGATTTTTAAAAGTACACAAAGTCTGAATGCCCAAGTTTACAATGGCATAGCCATCCAACTTGAAACGATGCCTACCCTGAGTAACGTTTATTCACTTGGTTGCCAACTTCAAATAAGTGAAGAAAGGTATTTCTGATAAACTTTCTAGCTTCTAAATATCCTTTACTATGAAGAAAGTATGTATTTTGTTTTCCCTCAACATGAAATTAGATGGGAAAACCTTTGCCTGTATTACATAAATTATTTTCATCTTTTATAAGGGCTTTACAGTTTCCAAATGCTTTCATATACTGTCTCATTTGATCTGCCGCACAAGTAATCCAAACCTATTTAAGATATAAAACTCTGGCAAGTAAACACATTAGCCATTTCCTGGCATTTCTGATGTTAAAAATTTTAAACATATCCACATTAATCATGGCTCGTGTTACCATTTAAAAGACAAAAGGAGAACTATCGATATCCATCTTTTTCTTAAATATATGACAATAGACTCCACTTAAATTTGTCAAGGTCCCTATATAACTACACTGAAAAAGTGATAAAGCAGGGCATTGAAATTAAGCAGCAAATACTCTCAGCCAATTGGTGATAATTGCTAATAACCATCATGGTAGTTCTTATACTCTTTTTAGAAGTACATCAATGAAGCTAATATGCATAGAGGAAGATTAGTTGAATTCATTCATCACAACTAATCAACATGTACAAATCAAATGTTACCCTGTAAAAGCTATAAATAGCTAAAAACTAAAAAAAAAAAAAAAAAAAAAAAAAAAAAAAAGGAAAAAAATTAAATACCAATAAAACATTTTCTATCAACTGGTCAGGTAAGAAACCTGTATATATTCTAAGACTGATTTTGCCAGCTAATCAGAAATGAAATAGAAATGTGTAGAAATAGGAATCAGGTGTGTACACAAATATAAGTTGTTAATCTTTTTTATAATCTTTTATAACTACAAAAGTTTACATTTCTCAACCTCTATATCTTTAGTTCTTAAATTTAAATATAAATCACCAAAATCACACATGACATATTACACATAAAACATTAATTAATTCTTACATCTTATGAGCCTTCAATACCAATGATCAAATCACATCTTTGAAAACTAAGAGTCTTCTAGGGCTTCTAAACATACTGATACATTGGAAAGCTATCAGAAAATGAATTACTGGTATCTGAATAGACACTGACATAGATCACTGAAAATGTTTATTTTCTAGCACCCACTGACCCCAGCCCTAATGAAGGGCATAAAGAAAAAAGCTATACTACCGTGAAAATAGAAATATTCTCAGACTCACGTATTGATTTTAAACTTCACTAAGATACATGGAGTGATAGAAGACAAGCAAATTTTATTGGCTTGGCATGGACGTTAGTTTAAGGCTCTGGTTCGAGTTCAGCTTTGGTGGGAAAGGTGCAAGGGACTTCCTTGCGTGAATCTCTCATTTAGTTGATACACCATATGCAAATTTATTATCTTTTATAAAATAGAAATCACCACTTTAAAAGAAGCATTCTATGGCTTATTAAGGTCCTTGACATTTACATAGAAGCTTTAGAAAATAAAGTTGTATCTCACCTATATTTTAGGGCTTTGACTGGAATTTGCAAGAGACTTCCCCCTTCAAATGGAAGGTGCACAGTATCATCATCATCTTGAAGCATCCGCTCAGCTTCCTTTAAAACACATGTGTGAAGAGATTACTTTTCCCAGAATATTTTTCCAAGAGAATCAGTTAATATATGACTTAAAGACTTAGAAACCCAAATTGACAATATTATTTAAATATAACATATCTGCCATTACTGAAAAATTCATTTTATAATCATGAACACATACTTGTAACATAAAATAAGAACAACCACTTGTTTAATTTAACATCATGACTAATTTAAAAATGGTATAGTAGTAACATTTCTTTTCTTTTCTTTTTTTTTTGAGATGTAGTCTCGTTCTGTCACCCAGGCTGGAGTGCAGTGGCACAATCTCCGCCTGCCGGGTTCAAGTGATTTTCCTGCCTCAAGGCTCCTGAGTAGCTGGGATTATAGGTGAGCACCACCACGCCAGCTAATTTTTTCTCTTTTTCTTTTTAGTAGAGACAGGGTTTCACCATGTTGATCAGGCTGGTCTCCAACTCCTGACCTCATAATCCATCCGCTTCTGCCTCCCAAAGTGCTGGCATTATACCACGCCCAGCAACTTTCATTTGTTTATGTAAATCACTTATACTATTTAAAAATCAACTACATAAATGTGATTATCAGTTATTATGTGGGTTTATAATGAAAGATAACATTCTGTGAAACCTTATCACAATACAATATGAGCAGAAGGTCATTTGGATAAGGCAGGGATTTTCAACCTCAGCAATACTGACATTTAGGTTATAATATTTATCTTTTGTAGAAGTCCTATGTATATAGAGTATTTCACGGCACCCCAGAATTCTACTTATTAGATGCCAGTAGCAGTCCCTCCAGTTATGGCAATCAAAAATATCTCAGACGTTGAAATACTCTTGGCAATGTCTCAGTCAAATACTCACACACCAATTTGCTGAGAGTATTTGTTGCTTAATTCCCCCCAGCCCACCCTGGTGATAATTACTAATAACCATCATGGCAGTTCCGATTCTCTTTTTAGAAGTACATCAATGAAGGCAGTATCTTAAATCATTTAGCAAATATTTACAGAACCCAGCAACGCAGACCACTATGGCTCAAGCCCACATTGAGACCCACTTGGAAAGTGGACACAGAACAAAATTAGGATGTTAATATTGGGGGTGATAGATAGGGAAGTAGAAGAGACACTGAGAGAACATTCCTATTTCTTTTCCTTACTAATAGAAATTTGACTATTTTGAGGTGCCAATGTGCCCAGACTGTAAAAAACAAATCAACAACAACAACAACAACAACAACAAAAACCCGAAATGAAATCTCCCAGCATTCCTTGCAACTTAGTAGGATCATGAAGTGCAAGCAGAACTTACTGGATGACATTCTAAAAAGACTCCTTAAACCTGACAATACGGTAAAACGATTTTGCCTTCTGTCCCTTCCTTTTTCCTGCTGTCTCTAATACTAACATGACAGCTGGAGTTTAACAGCCATTTTGACTCAAAGTGAAAGTGAGGATGGAAAACTATATGCTGAGGTCAGGAAAAAAGTAACAAGTAGCCCCTGATAAGCGGAGCTTAACACTGTATCACTTGCTTTCAAGAATTCTTTTACTTGAAACGCAATCACTTTGTGTTTAAAAGCCACTTTTACTTTTGTTTTTTGTTATATACCACTGAACCTTATTCTAACTAATATAGAAAGTAATAAACAGGCAATTTGGCCCATGTATTTTAGAGATAAAATATATCCTATTTGAAAAATCACCAAAAACTCAGGCCTGGCACAGTGGCTCACATCTATAATCCCAGCACTTTGGGAGGCTAAGGTGGGCAGATCACCCAAGGTCAGTAGTTAAAGACCAGCTTGGCCAACATAAAACCCTGTCTCTACTAAAAATACAAAAATTAGCCCCGCTTGGTGGTAGGTGCCTGTAATCCCAGCTACTGTAATCCCAGGCTGAGGCAGAGAGAACTGCTTGAACCCGGGAGGTGGTTGCAGTGAGCTGAGATCATGCCACTGCACTCTAGCCTGGGCCACAGAGCAAGACTCCATCTCAAAAGAAACAAAACAAAACACCTCATACATATTTACATATATAACTCTGAAGAAAACCAAAATTTTAATTTTAAAACTCTGGTGTCTTAATTCAAATTAAAATTCTAATTAGTGTCTAATTAAAGAATTTCAATTTTTGTTGAAAAATAAACATAAAACGAATAAAATTTTAATCTCCAAACAGAACCATAACATTTAAAAATATGTATCTTTTTCCTTATCTTTGATTTTCAAACAATACACTGAATGGGAAAATAGAGCAAGGACTACAACAAAACCATCAATCTATGTACTCAAGCCTCTACTTTTCCTTCTTATTAACTGATAGTATCAAGTTGGTCATTAAAAATCAAATTCCAATTCAGAATAAAGGATTTATGTTTAAATTGCAGCATACAAATTAACTAATTGTGGTACATAATAAGTGCATATAAAGACTAAAGTTTTATTACTTTTTAAAAAAGATAATTACTTAAAAATCCTTTTTTGTCATTATGTAGGTCAATTATTAAGCTATTAAAATTAAATATATGCTAAAATTTATGTTAAATGTATTTAAAGTTTACTTAGATACTATATTCTGATGTACAACTATTTTGTTACCTATATTTCAATATTGCTACAAGCTCTAATTCTTCTGAATGCTGATTAAGTAAGCACGTGTTATGTAATTTTTGAAAAGTATTCCTGTGTTAGAACTATAGAGGTACAAGATAGTGAAATGGTTAAGGGCCTACATTTGGAACAGTTACCTAACCACTCTCTGCCTCAGTTTCCCCATTTGTAAAATAGAGATAACAACAGTACCTACTACACTTTATAAGGTTCTTAGAAGGATGAAAGGAACTGATTCATGTAAAGTGATTATGATGGTGCCTGCAATATGGTACAAAATATTAAATAAGAAAGTGGTGTAAGTTTAAAATTCTCATCTTTTTACCTCTTTCTCTTTTTTCTTTTTGTCATCCTCTTTCTTTTTCTTACTTTCTGGCATGAGATCATCAAGCCAACTGAGTTCTCTCTTCGTGAAACACAGGTCCATGAGCTTGCGTACAAACACTAACGCAAGAACCTTTAAAAAGTGGGGACGAAAATAGTAAGTAACATATAATATAAACTGTATCACTTAAAGAGGAAAAGCATATTTACTAAAACTTGTTATAAAAAAATGCTTCATATAGTTTTTAAATTATTCACAATTATTTTGTTCCAAAGGAATTGAGTCAATTATTTATCTTTCTGAACTTTCTGCTAAAAAAAAAGAAAAGCTATAAATAGAGGAAGAAAGGAAATAGCATTCTTAGCCTTCTCCTACATAAAGCCTTACACTCTGTATAAAATTATGAAGCAGGTTAAACACTGAATATCAAAGCAAAAAAAAAATAATTTTTAAGACTTTATATATTACATAAGTATATATAATTTTTAAAAATCTCTTGAGCAACGCATTAGAGTACCTATTCCCAACATTAGGTTTTAACTTTTCAATCATATGGGAGAAATGAAATACTGCTTTAATTTGCTTTAACTGCTGCTGAAGATTAGCATGTTTTTGAATGCTGATTGGCCAGTGAGATTTCCACTTCTGTACTTGCTATTTTCTAACCTTTTGTTGGTTTTTATGACTTTTGTTTACGAATTTGTGAGTTCTGTGTAGCTTGAATAGAAATCCTTTATCTGCCTTATATGTTACAAATATTTTCTCCCAGTTCACAGTCTGATTTTACTTTTTATACTTTTTGAACATATAAGAAACATTTAATTATCATGTGGTGAAATACAACATATCTTCCTTTTACATTTGGATTTTCATATCTTCTTAGAAAAGTTAGTCCCAATCAATGGATTATACAATACTCTTTTACATTTTCTACTACAATTTATTTACCATTTAAATACTGAATTCAATTATGATTTCTGAACATGGTCTCAGATAAGGATTACAACATTACTTAGCTTCCAGTATACAGTTAAATCGTCCAATACTAAATTCTTCCATACAAAAGAAATACTACCTTTAATGAAATAACCTACTTACGGTATTCAAGTGATAATTCACAATATATTCAGATAAACTTCTGGACCCTTTTGTCTATTTTTTTTATTTGTCTGTTCATATGCCAATTCCATTTTATGGTGGCTATACTGACTTGTCAGCAATTTTTTAATTTTTGGTTATCAAAACAGTACAGTATCAACACATGAACAGTGAAGTAGATGGCAAAGACCCCGCCGCCCCCACTCCTAGCCAGGACTCCTTCTTAATTATCATTATCTTGTTATTCTCTAGTAGTTATGTCTCTACTTCTAATGAATATGTAATTTACATACAGTAAAACTGAAAAATATCATGTGTACAGTTTGATACTTTTGACAAGAATATACTACACATATAGTATATACTACTCATATAGTATCTTCATTACTTTTGACTTCTAGATCTGTCAAGTTCTAGAAAAGATGTATTGAAATATTTTAATAATGAACAATGCTGTTTTGGTTGCTTTGCATTTACATTTGAAAATGTATTTGTTCCATGAATGTCCTAAATTCTGAAGTTGTTTAAAAATACAAAATTGAGTCCTGTAGCCTAAGGACTAAAAAAGCATAACAAATGAAAATTTACAAAATAAAATAATTCAGACTGAGAAACAACTGGTTTATATCTAGAAACAGCTAATCCACATTTTCAAACACCTAAAGAACTTAAAATGCATTATTCCTTTTCTCAAAGTCAATTATAAATAAGAAAATTATTATAAAAATAAACAAAATTTTATTAATTAGTGACAAAATAAGTCTGAAGAAATCTTACCATCATGGGAAAAACCACTGCAGCAGCTGAAACTTTTATCACCCATAAAAGGACCAAACAAGTAAGCTGAATGACTGTGAAAATATGGACCTTCCAGAGAGGCACATAACGGAGGTATATCAAATCAGGCTGATGCTTAGCAGGCATTCCAAATAATTTTATACGGTCAAAAAACTATGAATAGAATAAAAAACGAACAAAGAAGATTTCAATAAAATATTTCTGCTCCTTAGAAGAATTTATACTCAACTTTAGAGTTTTGTGTATTAAACTGTAAGTTCCTTGACATCTTCTGATAATACTGGAGAATGTTACAGCAAGGATTCTCTGGATCCAGGAGGGTGGGCAGGGCGGGAACCAAGCAACCACTTGAACTGCTGTAATTAATGTAATCAGGAAACTCAATCCAAAATGTTTAATTCAGAGGATTAAAATATCTAGATAAACTGATACTGAAAATAAAACTGAGCCAATGCCTATCTTTTTGAGCTTTAATTTCTTCATTTACACATTGGGAGTAAGATCAGCCCTAATCGTCTCACAAAACTCTTAAAAAGCAAGTGAGATAAGGAAATAATTTCTTGACCAATGAAGAGTAGATCCTGGACGATGCTGAAATAATAAAGACGCTTTCCTCCCACTAGCCTATGAGCTGGAAACTTTAGACAACATCCTTTCCATGAGAAGAGGTGGTCACGTAGTGCTAACTGTGCTTTATGATCTGTTTGGGTTTTTGGTTTTCTGTTTTTTTTGAGATAGGGTCTCACTGTGTAATCCAGGCTGGAACGCAGTGACTGGCATGACCACAGCTCACAGTAGCCTCAAACTCCTGGGCTCAAGCAATCCTCCCACCTCTGCCTCCTGAGCAACCAGCACTACAGGTACACACCACCACAGCCAGCTAATTTTTACATATTTTGTAGAGGCAGGATTTCACTGTGTTGTCCAGGCTGGTCTCAAACTCCTGGCCTCAGGTGATACTCCTGACTCAGACTTCCAGTGTGCTGGGATTACAGACATGAGTCACCACAGCCACCCCAAATGTTTTATACTAAAATTAGATCACTACAAACCTTAAGAAGTTTTATTAGGTTGCTTCCCACTAACTATTAAAACAAAATGATGAAATCACTGGCTTAGCTAATAATCTTCAGTATGTCCTTCTGTTTCTCTGTTTCCTGATTTACATTAGGATTTCTTCCTTTCCTCTCTGCCAAATGGTTAGTGTATTGAGGATTCCAAAATGATGTATATGCTAGGCTTCATAAGCTGTATTGTGTTACACAAATGGCAGGTCTGGCTATTTTTATAGGAAACTAATATCTACCTTTTTAAGTACCAAACCTTTTTTCTAATCCAATCCTTTTGATCCTCCCTCTCACTATACTAGTCTTGATTGAGTTATAGGGCTTTTCATTGTCTTCAATTAAAAACAGGTAAGGACCATGTCAGCTCATGATCTCACTTTCTGGAGGAAAAAACGTGCAGTAAGTAATCACTTGACAAATGTCATCTGAAATCATCAGTTAGAAAACTAACCTCCCCCCAAAATGTCAGAGTTGAGAATAAATCACTACTATCATAAAAACAATCTTTGCATACTAAAAATATCAAGTTTCTATAGAAAATCATTCAATATTTAAAACTTGCCTGGATTCCTTTTAATGAGGAAACTCCCATATAAAGGAAAACACCATACAGAACAGGCATTGGAATAAACTGTAAGTAAAATGACCACAATTAGAACTCATGAGTAATAAGTACACAAAAACATAATCAGTGAGTAATTATGGGGCTAGAATTAAAAGATCCTGCAATCATGAGGATTAAACCTACCTAACATTCCCACACATAAAAAAATTGCTAGTATACAATAACCTCCTTGAAAAATTGCTCATCTTCTACATATTGCTTCCTAAAATGGGAGTATGTTTACTTAAGAGCAGGGGTACTGCAGTCAGACTTAGTTTTAAGTCAAAACTTAACCTTTCTGCACCTCAGTTTCTGTATCAGATTGCAGTGAAGATTCAGTGACTTCGAATACATAAAATGCTCCAAAAAGCACCTGATACATATTAACCACACAAAAAATGTTACCCATTATCATTGCCATCACTACCTCTGCAGTGAATATTATACAGTAGCCTTTACTGAATATAATTAAAATCCACCTCCAAAATAAAGTCCTTACTACTTTCGCAGTTATGACAATCCCAAACTGCCTACGTGGTTCACACATATTCATCCTACAAGAAAGTCTGGCTATTAACAGAGCCCATCTGTTTACTCAAAAGCCACAAACAGCACTCTGACCTAAGGGAGAGTCCTACAAGGAAAAATGAATTAAAACACTACTGAGGAAAACCACATCTACTACACCTCTTCTGAACAACCTAGCATATCCTTCTAAGGACACTGGAAAAAGAAGAAACAATTTATGAAGAAAACATATTTTTAAAAATCTAAGCAATGCCTGCAATCCCGGAACTTTGGGAGGCCGAGGCGGGTGGATCACTGTGGCTAAAAGTTCTCGACCAACCTGGCCAATATGATGAAACCCTCATCTCTACCAAAAATATAGAAATTAGCTGGGCATGGTGGCACGTGCCTGTAGTCCCAGCTACTTGGGAGGCTGAGGTACAAGTGTCATTTGAACCCAGGAGGCAGAGGTTGCAGTGAGCTGAGATCACGCCACTGCCCTCCAACCTGTGTGTTGGAGTAAAACTCTGTCTCAAAAAGAAAAAAGAATGCTAGGAAAAAGAAATAAGAATGGAAAAAGCTCCTGAAAATTAAATCTATAAATATCAAATTAACTAAAATTTTTTAGTAACAATTTTGATGGACTGAACACCCACCCATATAAAGATATGAAAAAAAAGGGAAATTTTCTTTAATAGCAAGGGGTAAGAAGGATAACATTTCAGAAGGTCTGAGATCTGTTTAATTGGAGTTGAAGAAATTTGTAACAAGAGTCAGTAGAAGAGAAGAGGAAGTAAAGAGGGCAAGAAAATTCCCACAGCAGACAGAAGGCACAAGTTTCTTGAGGATACTGACTGAGCACAGTAAATGAAAAGCCCCTGCCTACCTGCCTCCCTAAATATCTGAATGAGATTTCACAAAACTGGAAGTTAAAAAAAGAACTCTGAACAAGTTCACCATTCATGGTACCATGCGTAAAAATAATTTATCAATACAAAAAATGAATACAATAAAAAGGGGAACCTGCACATATAATTTTTTGCAGTAAGGGAAGGTAACAGATATTAGAAAAGCTTATTTGGTCTTGAGGCTTGGGCTGGAATAAAACAGTGTATATTTCTGCCTCCCTGCAGGCAAATCACACTGCTTAGTCCTCAGCAAATATCATCGTAACACCATTTATGTGTCCCCAGAGGGTTTAAATTTCTATAATCTAACTTACAGGAGAAGCAAGGAAGGCTTAGTTATCGTCATAGCACAAAATGTAAATGTTAATAACAACTTTTATAATAGTACTAAAATTAAAAGTAGAAACCAACAAGAGGGATATGTTAGAAGGGGGAATGAGGATGGAGTCATAGGTGAAAAGACACCACAACCTTAGGTCAGAAGCTCTCAAACTCTGTGGTTTCAAGATCCCTTTATATTCTTAAAAATTACTGAGGTCATTTCCCCTCCCCCACAATTACTTTTGTTTATGAGTGTTTTATACATATTGATATTTGCCATCTTATAACTTTTTTTGTTTTTAGAGACAGAATCTATCTCACTTTGTCACCCAGGTTGGAGTGCAGTGGCCCAATCACAGCTCACTGCAGCTTTGACCTCCCAGGTTCAAGCAATCCTTCCATCTCAGCCTCCTGAGTAGCTCAGACCACAGGAGCATGCCACCACACCTGGCTAATTATTTTTATTTTTGTAGAGACCAGGTCTCACTATGTTGCCCAGACTGGTCTTGAACACCTGGCCTCAAGCAATCCTCTTAAAGTGCTGGGATTATAGGTGTGAGCCACTGCACCTGGCATACATTATTTTAAAAATAGATACAGTGTACCACTGAAATGCTTGCTATACTAAAAACCTAATGACATTATTTTCCAAGTAAACTGTAAAAAACAAATCTAATTTTAGATATTTTAAGTATATTTTAATGTTTCATTTTCACATAACTAAGTATAAACGTTATAGTAAGATTTTAAAACACTGCAATAAAGAGATTTTACCTTTAGGACTGAAGTCATGAACACGGAGAGGCCCATTAGAATAAAAATCACTAATCCTGTAACTCGCTGTTCACGAATTCCCAAAAACTTGGGTTGTTCCCCTGGAGCAGAACATTCAGACTCGACTTTTAGGCTGTTGACATGACTTATTGACAACACTGTTGCAGCCACAAACCATGGAAGTCCCATGACAGAGCAAACTCCCAACATAACACCAACCATGAGCAAATCAAGGTGATAGCCAGCTCCTTTCTGCAAAGTGAAATGAACATAAATATCTGAAAGTCTAAACTGTTCTCTCAATATAAATTCTACACTCATTATAAAGAGGGAAGAAGCTCATTTTCATCTTGCACCTTTTAATGTTGTAATCATTATGAAAACACCTCAAACCCTTGAAGAATCGCAATGCTTAAGGCAAAATTCTAAAATTACCTTTAATTTGTGCTCCTTTCTGTTTATAATTACAGCTGTGATTTGTTGATCCATAAAGATGAGAATAGTACAAAGCAGAGCAGGAATAGCAGCTATTAATAAGGTCCACCAAGGATTATCTCCCAGTGGGTTTATGATCCACCCTCTGTCTGGATGAGTAGGCTGTTAAAAAATTAAAAATAATTTTTAAAAAGTCTCCTTCCTGTATTGTACTAAATTTCTAAAGCACAAACTTGATCTGTTCCAAGAAATACCAAGAAATAGAAAACAGCTGAATTAAATCTTGGGATACATGGTGTATTTTCAAAGATGGCTACAGGAATTCTTCCTATCCCTGCAAGTAGACCCCTGTCATGTGACTCAATCTTTCCGCCTGGAGGTGGCATCTGCTTCCTTCCCCCTTGAAACCAAGATGATCCTGTGATTTACTTTAACCCACAGAATAAGGCCAAAGTGACACTGTGTGAATTCTAAGTATTAACCTTAATGGACCTTGCAGCTTCTTCTCTAACTCGCGTTCAACACTGAAATAATTATGCTTTCGAGTAAGTCTAGATAAGCATTCTTGAGGATAAGACTATCCTCAATACAGTCTATATGGTAGTGAGTATGTGAGGGCGGGGGCAGGAGGGAGGCTGCGGTGAGAAGGCCGCCATGTGGGGTACAGTTCCCCAGGCAACTATCCCAGCTGTTTAAACCGTCTGAGCTGAGGCCTCAGACATGCCAACAAAAGCATATTGCTCCATTAAGCCACTAGATGACTGCAGCCCATACAGCAGACCACTAACCAGCTAAACCTACTCCCAACTGCCATAGAATTATAAACAAATAAACGGCTGTTATTCAAAAGTTTGTTATGTAGAAATTGATAAGCAAACTGGAATGTCATTTCAACATGTTCCTGCATAATTCATATAAGGTGAAATCAAACTATCTACTAAATTTCTAAACTAAACTGCTTTATAGGTCTTGCACACTTAGTGATTTTGAAAGGGTCAGCACTAAATCAGAACTAGCCCTCAATACATGATATTTCCAAAGCAACTACTAACTATAAAAACAGGACATTTTATAAGATACTAAAACATTTTTATGGTACAATATAAGATTTATTTGATAGCAAAAATTTTTTAAAAGATCAAGAGAGTTTACTATGTTTGGGAGTGAATATACTGAAACCTAAACATATGTGTTTATTATCTCGACTTGGTATTAAGCTTGTTTCTTCTTCAGGAAAACATTTGTCAATACAAAAGGGAAATTTAATACCTTCAAAGTTCAGGTAATTCAATCTTCCCACACTGACATATATGAAACTACCTCATACTCAATACAGTATATGAATAAAAATATTTTATCCTACTTATACAATGCCATTTCCTTTTTTGTTGTTGTTGAGAGCAAGTTTCAGTCTTGTTGCCCAGACTGGAGTGCAATGGCAAAATCTCAGCTCATCACAACCTCTGCCTCCAGGGTTAAACTGATTCTCCTGCCTCAGCCTCCCAAGTAGCTGGGACTACCGGCATGCGCCACCATAACTGGCTAACTTTTTTGGTATTTTTAGTAGAGATGGGGTTTCTCCATGTTGGTCAGGCTGGTCTCGAACTCCTGACCTCAGGTGATCCACCCGCCTCGACTTCCCAAAGTGCTGGGATTGTAGGTGTGAGCCACCACACCCGGCCTGCCATTTCCTCTTAAGAGTTCCTTGATTTGTTTCCACAAGCATATTTTATGCCTCTTGAAACCAGCCTATTACCTGAAAGGCATATCAATAAATGAATAACAAGGACATATTTAAGAACCAGAATAAGGAACTTAGGCCAGGATTACAGGAAATTATATCAAGTTTTGAACCAATATTCATTTGTAGTTTCATTTATTTATATAGTCTCATAAAACTTAAAGTTTAATATTTTCGTATTTTTATGTTAAAAATACAGACTTTCTAAAAATTGTTGGCAAATTATTTTCCACCCATGTTTCCTACTTTAAAAACTACTGGTTTTAAAAATAACATTTTTTGATCTCAGTGCAATATTATAAAATAATATATAATATAATCATTTATAATAGAAAATAAAATGATCATTATATTCCTTATTTCTGATCCCCTTTAAACGAGCTGCTTCTGAAAGAAGTCATCTAACTTTTAAATTAAATATAACCAGTGACACTACTTAAAATGTATCTTTCCTTCTAGCATAAGCAAAGGAGGATGGAAGAAAACAAAAACAGCAAAAGGAAAATGAATATATGCAAAGTTGCTAATGAAGGCACAAAATTCAAATGGATGCTCAGATCAAATAGCATTTTTCTCATAGAACACATTTTTTTTTTCTCCTGATGCTGCTGGAAATTGTTACATGGAGCTTTCCAACTACTGTCAGATATATTACCCTTCTAGAAATGTAACTAGAGCCTACATGCCACTCCTCTTAGAAAATTCAACTCTAGGTTACCTTTTTTTTTTTTTTTTTTTTTTTTTTGGAGACAAGAGTTTTGCTCTTGTTGCCCAGGCTGGAGTGCAATGGCACGATCTCGGCTCACTGCAACCTCTGCCTCCCGGGTTCAAGTGATTCTCCTGCCTCAGCCTCCTGAGTAGCTGGGATTACACGCACAGGCCACCACATCTGGCTAATTTTTGCATTTTTAGTAGAGACAGGGTTTCACTATGTTGGCCA
Source organism: Sapajus apella (assembly GCF_009761245.1). Classification (NCBI taxonomy): domain Eukaryota; kingdom Metazoa; phylum Chordata; class Mammalia; order Primates; family Cebidae; genus Sapajus; species Sapajus apella. The sequence goes on from NW_022436944.1 coordinate 47,304,385, forward strand.
GGCTGGTCTTGAACTCCTGACCTCTAGTGATCCGCCTGGCTTGGCCTCCCAAAGTGCTAGGATAACAGGTGTAAGCCACTGCACCCAGCCTGGGTTACTTCTTTATAAAAGAACAAAGGGTGTTTCCTTCTCCCTGGAAGGTACAGCAAGAACTCCAGATAGGAAAGCAAACACTTTCTTTTTGTTTTTTTAAATGGCTCCCTATACCTTACCACAAATATTTTCACTCACTGTCTGTAATGGACCAGCATTGATACTTTTAAGTTCACATGTCTCTTTTCTATCCATATTGTCATTGTTTATACATATGAAAAATACATATAAATTATTTCCTTTCAAAGCATCAGCTCTTCAAAGAGACTACATAATTTTTAAAAGTAACTAGTGAGAAAATGTTATCTTGCTTTAAAGTGGTATGATATTACTAAGTAACAAACAGACACTTGTTTTAATCCTTACCTCAAATTTTTCAGGAACATGAAGTTTAGGAGATGGAACTCCTACAAGGTAGTCAATTATAACCATTATTACTATTGTGAGAAATACAGCAAAATCACTGATTGTCGATCGCACCTATGTTAAAGGGATTATGTTAATATAAACACAGAAATACTATGGGTTCTTTCTAAATAATTCACATCTTTCATTTATAAAATTGTCACTATGAAGTATAAATAGAGCTTTTAACTAGTGGCAATGTTAACAGTGAAACACATTTGTATTTCTTTCCAAAAAGATAAAAAACACATTTCACAACTAACCTAGCAACTCTCATTGTACCATCATCTTTCTACTGTGAGCTCAGGCATGTAATATACATTTTTCACTATGAATAATTTCTTTATTAACTGTTAGCATAGAGTATTAACCTCAAAAAACATATTACCATTTTGAAATAAACCAAAGACATAAAAACTAGAAATATAAATACCAGAATTCCAAAATTACATTGCAGTTACCTTGGTAGGAAAGTAACGCTTGGTCTTAAATTGCTTGAGGAATGAAGACAGAAAAAATGTTGTGAAAAACAAGATGACACACCAAAAGAGCACATCTGGAATATAAGGTCCATGATGACCACAAGCTGATCCTATGAATACACCATGAAATTTTTTACATTCCTGGAAACAAGGAGAGAGAAAAAAGAGAATGGAGATTCTTAAGCATCCAATAAATTACTCATGAATTTCACTGACTCTTCAGATGCAACTGATTGTAAGAGACACCATCATTTTGTTCTCCTTATAAAGAAAAAACATTCACCAGTTAACTGTAACACACTTCCAATTAATTGTAATATATATCCTGAGTTCAAGATGCTATAATTTGAAAAACTTTGTGAGTCTAAAATCACTAAAATAGAGTATTTTGCCAAGTCACTTCATAAACTCCTTTCTTTCAATTCCATATTTCTCTAGTGAAAGGCTCACAGTAAGTATTATTTATAAAATGTTTCTTCTGTATTCTTGCTTGTCCACAATTTTACTCCTTTTCCTTTATTTCTGATGAAGTGGTTTAAAACAAAAGCAGCAGAAAGAAAATTAATACTATGCTCTTTCACGATGCTGGATAAGAGATGGCTACAGTACCTAAGTTAAAATCAGTAATAAAAATTGTGTTTAGGTTTTCCGACTTGACTCAGTACCTTCAGACTAAAAGCACAGGACCATGAGCAGTAAAATGACCATTAAAATATTTCATTAATAGACCAGGCACGCTGGCTCACACCTGTAATCCTAGCACTTTGGGTGACTGAGGCGGGAGGATCACAAGGTCAGGAGTTCAATACCAGCCTTGCCAAGATGGTGAAACCCCATCTCTACTAAAAATACAAAAATTAGCCGGGCGTGGTGGCATGAGCCTGTAATCTCAGCTACTCAGGAGGCTGAGGCAGGAGAATCATTTGAACCAGGGAGGCGGAGGTTGCAGTGAGCAGAGATTGCACCACTGCACTCCAGCCTGGTGACAGAGCAAGACTCCTTCTTGAAGAAAAAAAAACCCATTAATAAAATCAGTAATATAATCAATAATATGGCATAATATAATGCAATTATAGAAACTATTGACTTGATTTTCCTTTAGGGAAAAAAATAACTGAAAGGCAACTAGAAATTAACAGAAGCAGATGCCACTAAAGTTCTCCTTTTCTTACTTATAAACTAATGGAGCTCATTTTAACAAAACAAGCCAGTTGTACTGAAAGACAAATAGTTAAATGTTCCATTATTTTCACATGCCATGTGCTGAGACTAGTAAACCTAATCCATTCCATGGATATGAAAATAAAAGCTATACCATCACCACAAAACAAAAAAACCCACCCCACATGGCCCTCTGGGATAACATGAAAGCACTTTTATCTATATATCAAGACATCTTACCCATCATCAAATGAATTCTTTGTAACAAATCACTTTTACTTGAACACCTCTATTAAGTATACCTCTTCTTTAACAAAAATGACTTTCGAAATATAAAATAGTAAAGCATGAACGGATGTTAATGTTATTTGTTTTTAGAGACAGGGTCTCATTCTGTTGCCCAGGCTGGAGAGCAGTGACACTATTATAGCTCACTGTAATCTCTAGTTCCTGGGCTCAAGTGATTCTTCCTCCTTTGACTCCCAGTAAGCTAGCTGCAGGCTTGAGTTGCCACACCAGGCTAATTTTTTAAGTTTTTTCAAGACGGTGCCTTGCTATGTTGCCCAGGCTGGTCTCTAACTCCTGGCCTCAAACAATACTCCTGCCTTGTTCCCCCAAGAGTGCTAAGGTTATGGGTGTGAACCTCCATGCCTGGCTACTTTTACTGCTTTAAATCAGCACTGCCAATAAATAGATGTATTAGATGATACAGATAATTTAACATTTCCATCACAGAAATGAAAATACAGAAGCCAATAGTCACACGAATTGACTGAGCATGTGAAATGTGGCTAGTTAATTGAAAAACTAAACTTTTAATTAATCTTAATTTAAGTTTAAATGGACACGTGGCTAATGGCTACTGTACTGGACAATACAGCCTTAAATCATCAATGGAATAAAATTTCAGATAGTATCCTCCAAATTATATACTTAGTGACTATCACCTTTAGTGAGAAATGAATGACCTACAGTTACTTATATGATATAAAAAGCAAGGGATGTTAGTTTTAATTCTGACTGCTGGCAAACTTTACAACTTTATTTCTAATTCCCAACTTTGGAAATGTCAAAAATAAATATTCTAGGGTTAGGACAATATTCCCCAACAGAACACGAACATCTATAATAGTATTCAGCACAGGGGAGGTGTTCATTACATGTTTTTAGCCTTTTTCCTTTCTCTTCCCTTAATGCTCGAACCAGACCAGTCTTGATGAGTTAGACTATGTTAACTCAGACATTTAGGATACTAGCACAGCACTCATGATCTTCTAAGTAAGTTGTCAATGGAGCAGATGAATGGATAAAATGGCAGGACAAGTGGATATAAAATACTGTGAAGTCCGGTATACGTAGCCACAGTCCCAGTAAACACTTCCTTTGAACATATCAATCTAAGCAGAATTAGAAAATAGAAGTATATTCACATCTTTATACTGATCATATCTTGGAAGTCACATATAATCCACCTTTATCTCTCTTACCAGTTTCATTCTTTTCAGCTTATGCTTTTGAGCACATGACACATAAAAAAAGTGGCAACTACTACCTGGTTAAAACAACACTATGTTCTGAAAACATACTACCTATCCATCAATCAAGAAGAAAAGTATGTCTAATTAGAAAAATCTAACAGAACCATATCAATATATATTTAAAACCCTTTATTTCAGAATATACTCACAGAAACAGTGAGATTTCTCCAGGGAATATTATGTGCTGTTATATTCTCTTTCTTCCATTGCGCTAGAGTTTCGTTGCTGGGGTTAGGAGGTTCAGTACATACACATCTGAGAAATTAGAGTAGGATACATTTTTAAGAATCCTGAATTTCATGCTTACATTTTACTAAATCAATTATACATTGTGGTAGTTTTTAACTTCTTCACTTTTTTCCCCACATTACAAAGCATGGAGACTAGAAAGTGAAAACTACATCAGAAACAACAGAATGGAACAGAGTTTGGGTTATAGAAATAAACCCAATACAAATACCAAAATGTTTAGTGAATTAAGCTAGTTAAAATGTGTCCTTGCTGGGAAGCACTATTTTACTTAAAAATCTGAGATGAGTCCACCATGTTTAGCAAGATGAGTCTCCACTAAAGCTTATCTACTCGACCTCCACAGCAGTTACTGCTATCTCTTCCCAAACCCCCATTGCATGTATAGATTCCCAATAAGAGTTATACTACCATTAATTCTTTATATCTGACCAGCCCTACCTACTCACAGTCACCCTTTATTGATCTTAAGGCTCATTCTTAAATAAATAAAAAATAGTTTCTCATCAGGACAGGAATAGGAGAGTTATAAGGAAATCAGTATTGAGTTCATATCCAGAACTATTTCAACCACCTAAAAAAGCTAGAACACACATAAGCGAAGAAACTTTTAAATACGAACTTAAAAGATGAAAAGAAATAATCACGAACATTCCAAACTCGATTATGAGCTGTTTGAGAAAAAGCAAGAAGACAGACTTTGGAGTCCATCCAGGCTTTTAGTAGCTGACTGACCTAAGGCAAGTTTTAACCTCCAAGGCAGTCAGCTTCTTCATACACAAAAGGGGCTATGATGTGAACAGGTAACACTACAAATATAATTTATAATATAAATTAGGCAACACTCCGAATACAGTGCCTGCAGATGTTCACAGAATGTTGGCCAAATAAATGCTTTTCATAGAAGGAAACACTACTCTAACTGGCTGACACTAACTATAAAAGTCATGCTTTATAAAGGTCAAAGAAGCCAAAGGCAAGAAAAGAAAGACAAAAAAAATTTTTTTTTAATTAAGGCTTCTAATTCGGCATCATAGTGTAACTAGTATATTCAAATAGGTCAATATCACAGGAATTTTCATACCCTCTTTATTCTGTCCATTAAGAGTGTGCAAGGAGTAGCAGGGGAAGAAGGACGAATAAACGAAAGGGGGAAAGCACATGTATCTGGGGCTTAGGTGGGTAGAAAAAGAAAAGTTGTATCCTTTTGTGTCTTTTGGTAACCATATTTTTCCCTGTAAATCAATCAAATGCAGTCCCGCATTTATACCAAGCGTGACTGCTACAGACACCAAATAAAGGCATCTACTTAGAGATGTCTACTTTTAAAGTGTATTTTACTTTTATTGAATATACTTGCCAAATTTTTGTAACTATTATACATTTCTTTTCAAATCCTATTTTATTTTAGAGTTTAAAAAGATTTTCATTGCATATTTTTCTCATCAAAAGGAAAGCACTATAAACAGCAGATGAATGTATTGAAATAACTTTCATTAAAAATTATCAAGCTTTAAAAATATTAATGATGCAAAATTTGAAGAATACACAAATATAAAAAATATAGTCTACATTCTATCATACATCTAAGATTTAGTTAAAGAATATAAGATCCAATGTAACAATTGCTCGACTCAAATATATGGTGGATCAGCTGCCAAACAATCAAATTTAAATTGGCCAATCCAATTCAAACACGTGAATAAGCTATTTCAGTGGACAAAAAAGACTGAATTTTACCAATTTTATTTTTGTCCACTGAATGCTTTGACAATATCTCATCTGAAACAAACACGTCACTATCACATGGCTAGTCAGGTAGTTATAGCTAGTTACACTATCACACTGCAAAAAAATTCATCTTTGACATCTTTGCAAAAACACATTTTAGTATTAGAGGAAAAGAGAAATACTTACGAGTAGCTGGTCAGTTCATCTAAGTTGTTGTGCATATTAAATGCATACGTTTCTCCTAAATCAAAGAGCTTCTCCAAAGCCTCGTAGATGAATATAATGCAAATAAGAGCTGCAAAAGCCTCTTCTGTAAATCGAGTAATATAACACACAAGGCTGCTTGCATCTGTTGCAACCAAAACAATGCACAGAAAAGAAGTCCACAGACCAATACTGGTTCTTAAAGACAGATAGGAAAGCTGATAATCTCTGTTTAGAAAGAAAAATATGAATATGATAAACATATATGGAATAGTATTTGTACCTAAAATTTGTCATAGCAAGCAACAGCAACAGCATGAAAACATGAATCCTAAAAGAGAATGAATCACAGAATGACAAAATAACGACTAGAGAAAACTCTAACATATTCTTCTGCTTCAACTGAAGACTAGCTTATTAATAGATTTGTTTTAACTTATATAAAAGATTTACAGTGAAAATCTACTAGACAATAAATATTTCAAAATCATTAGAGCTCACTTTATAAATCAGTTATGAGTAAATGACAGACATGGAGTCTATATGAAAAAACCATTGCATCTTACTCCATCTAAAGATGCAGACCTCATATGTGTCAATTTAGTAATCAGCTCCAACATCATTACCATGACTACCATTACTCTCCTCTCTCACCATTATCACACAGAAAGTAATTTCTTATTTTAAACTTCAAGAAATTAGAATCCATACTTCAGGTCATTGCATTCTCTATTAGTCTATGTGGCATGCCAGACTGGAATTGCATTAAGCTTTAGTGAGCATGGAACCAGAAAAACAGAGTTGGATCCATCAAATATGTCATAGCATCAAGTTGTTTAAGCTAAAATATATAAACTTCATTTATGTCACAAAAAGAATACTAGAAGCTGGGTACGCGGTGGCTCACGCCTGTAACTCCAGCACTTTGGAAGGTCGAGGTGGGTGGATCACTTGAGGTCAGGAGTTTGAGACCACTCTGGCCAACAAAGTGAAACCCCATCTCTACTGATAAAACAGTTAGCTAGGCATGGTGGCAGCACCAGTAATCCCAGCTACTCGGGAGACTGAGGCAGGAGAATCACTTGAACCTGGGAGGCAGAGGGTACAGTGAGCCGAGATCACACCACTGCACTCCAGCCTGGGCAACAGAGTGAGACTCAGTCTCAAAAAAATAAATAGATAAAATAAGGAACAGTACTAGCCATGTTGAATTCAAAGTCTAACAGCTACAGTACACTATATTCATTTCTGCAGCGTGAACAACCTCACCAACAGAAACTGACACTTCACTCTGATTGCTTCAACCCAACTCAGATTAACACCTTCTTACTGGTTTAAATTTGTTGGCACAAAGGATTTGTATTTAGCCCTCAAGTTATTTGCTTGTCAGCATTCAAATCCAGTGATTTTATACTCAAAGACAATCTTACTTTCTTCATCTCCAAGTTACTGGATTAAGAATGGAAGAGGCCAGAGTGCAGTCAATCATACAGTAGCTCAAAAATAATGAGAATGCATTACTTTTCAGCAATTAGGTAATTCCCTTCTAAGTTAATAAACAATTTCATATATAATTGTATATACATCCAAACACACGTGATAAGTAGAGGACTATTACTTACCTGCAGAATTTATATAAAATTTTTTCAAACACTAGAACTGGACCTGTGCTCCCCAATATTGTTAGAGGTTGCCCAGCAAACAATGAATAGGCAATCCCAGTTAATGATGCTCCAAAAAGAGACTCTATTGCACTCTGTTTAAGGAAAAAAGAAATGAATAAAAGCAATACATCATAAACATTTCTCTAACCTACTATAATACATGTAAGGCATCTGGAAAATAAAAATACCCATCAAGCAGTTATAAAGTCAACGCTCCTTTGAGCTTTTAATTTAAAATATAAAAAATTCAAATACATTTTAAATACACAAGAAAAATTGTTATCTTTTTGCATATTAAAAAGAAACTGTTGTGATCATCCTTAATTCAAAACTCAATACAGGTTGAGTATCCCTAAACCAAAACTCCACACTCCAAACTTTTTGAGTGCCAATATGACACTGAAAAGGAAATGCTCATTAGAGCACTTCAGATTTCAGATTAAAGATGCTCAACCAGACGTATAATCCCCTAAAAAATCAAAAATCTGAACTACTCCTGGTTCCAAGAATTTCGGATAAGGGATACTCAACCTGTGCTGTGGGAAGAAAGGAGCAAAGAGCAAATGGGAGACACACACGCAAGGGCTTCAACTTCATCTATACATGTTTTATTTCTTAAGTCTGTGAGTACAGAGGGATATGTATAATTATTTGAGTACCTTTATATGGCTGAAATAGTTCATTTTAAAAATAAAAAATATTAAATACTCAGTATGGTGTTACAAAAAAGAACTGCTATAAAAAATTCTTTCGAATAGGTGATAAATCAACATGGGACTCTCAAACTGATTTCTAAAGAGCAAAACTTTCCACATATTTTAAAGAAATTAATATGATAGGCTTAATCATCCAAACTGATATACTTATCACTAAAGTTTGGCAAGAAAAAATAAAGAGAAAATTAAAGACTAAGAGGATTTAAATCAAAGTTAGTACACTGATTTTGTACCACCACCACCGTTACATTCTGATTAATTAGGCTATCAGATGATTAGCTATGCCACTAGACAAAGGGGGAAGGAAGCAGAAAGGAAAGAATAGTTTACCACATACAAACATCAAGGTCAACTGGAATGTACTATCCAGAAAAGCCAGCCCATAATGGGTAAAGGCAAGGAAAAAAGGAGCTCGTAAGAGACAATCCTCCTGAAATGAGAGGCGGTGCAGCAACAGACAAAGAGGAAGGCTTCCGAAACTAGATTTCGGGTGGGAAGACTAAGTACTACGAGTTGTTCAGCCATGGTCGTATCTTAACGTTTCCAAGCCTAAGCTTTCTCACTTTGAAATGGGGGTAATGATAACTAAAACATAGTATTTGCAAAAACGCCTGGCAAGCATGGTGTCTGGCACACAGAATACAGTGAATGAATGGTAGCAATTCTCATCATCAGCTAGAACGGCATCTCCCAAAATCAAAATCACAAAATAACAGTACGCAATGAAAGTATATTTCACCTATTAGAATAAAAACAGGATCAAACTTAAAGATAAATAAATGTATCTTTTGGCAACATAAAGAAGTGCCCACGTTAATGACACATTTGTTAATTGTTGAGGCTAAATTTGTTTTATTGCCTGTGGGGAAAAACATTTGTTCTTAGAAGAACAAATGGGCACGGTGGCTTGCTGGGCCACGGTGGGCTCGCGCCTGTAATCCCAGCACTTTAGGAGGTCAGGAGTTCAAGACCAGCCTGGCCAATTAGCTGGGCATGGTGGTAGGCACCTGTAGTCCCAGCCACAAAGGAGGCTGAGGTAGAACAATCGCTTGAACCTGGGAGGCAGAGGTTGCAGTGAGCAGAGATCGTGCCACTGCACTCCAGCCTGGTTGACAGAGTGAGACTCTGTCTAAAAAAAAAAAAAAAGAAAGAAAGAAAATCCTTAGTTCAATTATAATAAGCATATTTAGGAACAAATTTATGCAGAGGTTAAGTCAAAGGAAAAAAAATGGGCCAGGCAAAGTGGCTCACATCTATAATTTCGGCACTTTGGGAGGCCAAGGGAGGTCGATTGTTTAAGCCCAGGAGTTCAAGACCAGCTTAAGCACAGCAAAATTTGGTATCTACAAAAAATATGCTAGGCGTGGTGGTACATGCCTATAGTCCCAGCCACTAAGGAGGCTGATTATGAGAGAAGTCCAGGAGGTCAAAACTACAAAGAACTGAGATCATGCCATCATTGCACTCTAGCCTGAGTGACACAGTGAGATCCTATCTCAAAAAAAAAAAAAACCCAAAAACAAAAATCAGAAACAAAGGAAAAAAATGTCTAACTGGTATACATACAGAGACAAAAAGCAAAACGTTGAGATAAGAAGAAAGAAGATGGCAAAAAAACATTAACAAGGACAAATGGGTACAAATTCAGGTCCCCCCCCAATCTTGAGTTGAAACGCAGATATTGCCACATGAAGACCTTCTGTTTTTCTAATTTTTGAACTGTTTCTATGTTCACTGCCATACTGCTACCTATCTTTTCTCTAAAGAAATCACAGCCTATTATACTGCCTGCCTACCTCATTCTCACATTCATAAGTTTCCATTTTGCCTATGAGAAGCCCTACCTACCCTTACCTTTCCATCACACACTTGTATATACACCTTCTCTACTGCACTACTCTTTTAAATCATTAAATACTCCCACCAATCTTCCCTCCTTCTCAAAACTCTAGTTTGGTTTTCACAGAATTTCATCATCCTGATTCCTCTTTTAGGTCTATGTGCCTAATTTGCTAGGATCATTTTCCTCCTCCATCCCATCGTTCCTCCATTCTATATATCTAGTAATTTCACACTTTTTCCCTCTCCTCCTCTCTCTGTAAATTATCTTTCTTGTTAACTGCCTCTACTCTATGTCAACCTCACTCCTATAGAAACGATTCCCAATCTTTACATTTCCTCCTTACCACTCTACGAACTCTGGAACTGTACCTTCTAATATCTCCATTTCCACTTGAAATTCTAATATAGCATCTGTTAATTAACACATATCCCTTATCATTTTCCTCCGTAATATTTCTGCTTCCTCTATTTCAATTATTTCAAATCCTACAGCTCTTCCTTTATCTCACTCATGTGTGGCAAAGCACCATATATATACTATTTTGTTTTTTTCACTTATTCACTTTTGTCTTTTTCACTTAATCACTTTTGTCTTTTTCATTTAGGATCCTTGAGGACAGAAGATACTGGCTTCTCTTACACTTATCTATATTCCCCCAATGCCAAACACATTATCACATGTACGAGACATCAAACAGCAGGAAGAGACAGGCAAGCAGTGAATGACAGTCCACAGACAAAGAGGCACCAATTGCATTATGGTAACACATAAAATACATTTCCATGGGAACCAGCAGAGTTACATGCACAATTTATGACAGCACATAAAGCAACTTAGTAAAAATATGGATCTTTGATACAGTGATTAAAGACTAAGGAAAAAGATTCCACATAATCAAAAGTAAATTCAGAGTTGAAAGAAAACTTTAGTTATTAGGTTTATTTCATGTTTAGATCACGAAATATTTTAATTGAATAATTATCATGCCTAAGCTTTGGTTATTTTTTAAACCTTTGATCCATTAGAAAAAAAAAAAAGAATGTTCTCCCAAGAATAAATACAATTAAGTAAAATACACTTAAGAATTACAAGTCATCTCATTTAAATGCCATTAAAATGCATATCAACAACAACAATGAAATCCCTTTCAAGATTTAACAAAGCACCATAGCTCTGAATTCAGTATAACTGGGAACAGGAAAACATAAAAAACTTTCATTTTAGTCATATCAAAGAATGAATGAAGCTTTCAATTATATTTTCCAAATAAAAGTTTTAGCTACTTTCACACAGATTTAATAATGGCAAAATTAAATGCCACTTCAAAAGGCCACAGTTTCCACAATTATGTTCTATTCTTCCAAACAGTCTAGTCTGGGCCTACCAGCCAGAACTGAGGAGTTAATATTCACCATGTGGCTCTAACTAATCCTATGGTACCTTACAGGATATGAAGTAGCCCCACTGATAAAGACCCCCATGACCCACCCAGAATCAGTTCAACTGGTATCTTCTCCCAGTCCACCCCACCTCAAAGACAATTCAAGCCTTTTACTCAATTTATAAAACCATTCATCCAGCAAGCCAAAGTAAATTTTTTTTAATTTTTTTTTTTTTTTTACCTCAACTGTGCATCTTCTGTTCAAATGGATTCCCCATGTTTTCCACAGTAATTACCTTTGGGGAAAGTCTGCTTTGGGTCAGGTTAATCATGCTGTGGGTAGACTCTTCAAATAAAAGTATGAATAGTGAGACAAATGCATACAGACACTTGCCTCTGAAGAGCTAAGAGCCTGGCCACTACCAATCTTTGTACTCACTATTCTGCCTTCTGTAGCTTCTCCAAGCAGCCCTCCAAAAGTGATTACAGGAGACATACAGGCACAGTATAGGAAAAGAATCGAGGCCAGGCACTGCAGGCTTAATGCATCCTTGAAGTCACTCAAGAAAAAAGGTGCTTTCCTTTTGATGTCAAGTATCAAACCACCAAAAAGCCTAAATAGGTGAGATGAAACTCGTCAAACTGTACACTAGTGGATTCTAGCTAGTTCAAACTAAAACTATGGGCTACACAAAACTGCTGTTGCCTAGGTGTTTTGTCAACAAAATGTTAAATCCAATTTAACTTACAATATAAATTACAGAAGATACACTCATTTAATCTAATCTACTGATGATAGAGGAATGTTATAGTTCATTAATAAGAGACAAATATCTGTATTTTATGGACTATATAATGAAAAGACTGCAGGCAAATGATTTTATATGAGTAAATGTAATTTTGGACACAAACGTGCAAGGCAAGGTATAACAACAAAACCTAACAACCCATTTATGAAAATGTGCATAAGCAATTCTATTAATTGTCTACATTAAAATCTTAAAGGCAACCATCACAAATACGAGGAAGGCAATTAGTATCCAAATACACTTTAATATAAATTTAGTATGTTGTGCTTAGATGCACAAGTAGTATGAACTCAATAACTTTAAAAACTGGTACTTCAATCATATAAATACTTTGTCTAGGGGGGAAAAATCCCTTAAAACCATTCCAGTATATGTAATTTACTGCACATGTAGACAAACTAATATGCACATCAATAAAACTAAGAGGTTTCAATTAGATTAAAAATTTGTGTGTACATCAAAGCCATACCATTTCAACATTTTTAACAATCAAATTTTTGGATACATCTGACTTGAAGACATTTCAATAAAATATAAGCTCCATGAAGGGAGACTTTTTCTTGTTCATTGCGTTATCTACAGTGTCTAGTACACTGCCTGAGACATAGTAGGCACTCAACAAACACTGGTGACTAAACTGGCAATTCGAAAAAGTTGTAATACTCGTAACATATATAATCATTCAAATCCCAACTGCAGGAAAAACTGACCAAAAGAAACTAACATTAAGATTTCAAATGCTTTGGATATTTCAAGCTTTACCACTGTAATTTTTTTTAAGTGAATACTGAAATAAATCCTCAACACAAATTGACAAGTGGTACTCTGCTCATAATCTGACAGCAAGGGGAATCAGCTCGCAATAAAAAAGGTTCCATCAATAAACTAAAGTATGAATCTATGGTGTATCATCAAATCAATGATTACTTAGTAGAGGGCATAAAGATGCTCTCAGGTGACTGAGATCAGTGGAGGCCAGACATAGTGCTTCTCAATTACTAAACCTATCCCAGTTTGAAGAAGCGATAAGAGCTAATAATAGAACAGTACTGTTCACACAGGGTCAAAATCTTTCCTCTATTATATTCACAGAGACTAATACACTTCATTAGTCAATGAATTGTTAATTTCAGCTTCTCTAAAGTCTACATGCAGTATGCCAGTTGTTATTTATTTTTATTATACAGTACCCTTTAAGGATGTCATCAAAATCCCTAATAGTGTATCTGTATAAGATATCCTGTTGTTTTTTTTTTTTTTTCAAAACAGATTTGATATTTAAGATTATTTAATTAGATACTGACCACCAGTGAACAATAATCAATAGCCACGTTTTTCTACAGTATGAAAATACTACAATATTTATCTACTTCTACAAAATATTTTAAGGCAATGTTTGCATCTGCCAATATTTCTATTTTTTATTACAAAAATTAACTCCTTAATTTTTCTAGCTAGGTTTCCAGAGATCAATACAACGGTTTAATCATGCTTGTCCATGAAATTTACATTACCTCATGATACAATGCTCATTTAAGAGTTTTAAATCTGTGCACATATACAAAGAAATCATTCGTTGTAATTACCCTCTGGTCCCATAATTCTCTAACTCAACATGGAGAATTATAAGACTCTACATCTTCTTCAAGAACCTACTGTATAAGTAATGGAAATTAACCTACACACTATATAACTACAATATTCTGAATATATGGTCCATTATTTTCCTTTTAAGCTAAAGCTTGGTACATACTGTTAAAATTATTTATACATCTTCTTATATGCTTATAAATTTTCCTTATATATAATAATGGAAATTTTTCTAGATATGAAAAAATACTGTACAAAATTAGGTTCCAAATATGTGGAAAAAACATAATATTTATGTTTTCATCAAATCATCCCCCAACCCCCTCAAAATATCAGTATTTGCACCCACCGTCCAGTCCTCTGTAGCTCAGGCCCAGCATGATGAGCGGCCTCTTTAGGAGTCTCACCCGATGTGGGGGCAGATCCATTGTGAAACACAGGAATCTTTCTCTTTTCCTGAATTTCACAAAAAACATATTTTCAGAATTCTATTTTAAGAAAATTTGAGATGGTATCTTCAATTAGAGTGAATATCAAATTTTATATTGATTATATATCTAATCAGTGTTCCTAGAAAATGCTTCCGAAAATAAACTTCCTTCTGTAATGCATTGCTCTTTAAAAAGAATCTAGTATCAGTTTCTATTAATATTTTAAACTTATAATTAGCTTTTTGCATCTTATAATCTAATTATCAATATACTATATAATACATTCATACATTCCATTTCAAATTCCTATTCAGAAATAGCTACAAACATAAGTAACCTCCAAAAAAGCATCTTCTCCCACCCAAACTTTAAAAATACTGCTCCTGCTAACTATTGAAAAATACACTTTACATTAAAAAAAAGTAAATGTCATTTTTCTTCCACTAAAGTACTTCCCTTAAAAAATAAGAGCTGTTTGATAAAACATGTTTCCACAAAAATCAATTTCCTATTACATTTTATTACAAATTCAAGAGTACTATTCACATGATACAGGATTTCTCTCCCTCTGTTGAAGACAAATAAATGAACTTTTAACTTGTTACATCAAGAGACTGCTGGGGCTAAATACATGTGTGTGCATGTGCACATACAAGGGAAAAGATGGAAGGAAAGATGGAAGAAAAGGAAACAGAGGTAGAGGGAAAGGGAGACAGATGTGTCATCCCAGGAGGTTTCCTGGGTCAAAGGCTCTGGCTAAGTTAAAGACTTACGCTACCTGGTTTACATGTTCCATATTTAGGGAGTGGCGAGGCTTATCTACAAATATAAGACTGCTATTTGAAAATGTCAAAATCTCATTTACAAAATTTCATTTTCAAACTCACATCTTAAAGGGGAAAGGGATTAAAATTTAGAACTCCCAGGAAACAAAAATAATTTTAAAAACTACATATTATAAAAGTAATTGTGGTTTTGGCCATTATTTTTAATTTAATTGATATAAAAATTAAACCTAATTTAACCCATGGGACCCAGCCAAAGCACATTCAAGAAAATTATTTTAAAAAAATGAAAGACGAAATAAAGTGAATTAAACAACTACCTCAGAAAACGTGAAAACAAAGTCTTTCCTGGAAGAAAGTGAAGGAAATGAAAAACAGCTAACAGCAGATACCAAGATCCAAAATAAAATGTGTCTTTTAAAAGTACTGAAATAAATTTTAAAGGCTGCTGTTTGAAAAATACCATAGACCTTTAGCTAATACAAAAAAAAAAAAAGACAGGCAATAATTTCACATAGCGAGCAAATTTTATATACATACTGCACTTTATATAACTCCATGCAAATAAATTAGAAACCTAGATGAAACTAGTAATATAGTGGGAAAACAATTTACCAAAACTGACCCCAGAAAAAACAGGAAGTTTACCTATACCAGTTTTCAAAGAAGAAATAAGCTAATTGTTGAAGTCTACCATATGACAGAAGATTCAAGTTCAAAAAAGTTTACAAAGAAATTATTCCAAACTTCTAAAATCAAATTATTCCACACCATTTAAACTGTTATATTAAGAACACAAACAAAAACTTACAAATTTTTTTATGAAACAAGTATATTTATGACACCAAAATGTGAAGATGGGTACAAAAATCTATAAACCCATCTACAGTAATACAAACTAGTAGACACAGAACACTACCACTTCAAAGTCCAAGCTGGGTCGACTCCAGGAATTCTTTCATGTCCAAAAATCTATTCATATGATTTAGCATAATAATTGATAAATAAAATTAATATCACTTGCCAGAGATGCTGAAAAGGCATTTGATAAAATTCTACATCAATAACTATTTAAAAATTCAATAAAAAACAAATAATGTTACTTCCTTTACACGATGAAATGTGTATTTTGGCTTCAATGTCATTATCTTAATGGGAGAAACACTAGACACATTTGACTACAGTCATAAACAAGTTAAGAAATGCCTATTTAAAGCCCACACTACCTGACACTGTACTAGAGATTTTAGTCAATACAACTAGACAGTAGAAAACAATTACATGTATAAGATTTGGAAAATGAGGAATAAAACTATGTCTTACTTACAGATTATATGACTAAAAATCTATTATAAACAATTAAGAATGGTAGCAGGATTAAAAATACACAGTTGAGACAGGATGTGGTGGCTCACACTTGTAATCCCAGCACTTTGTGAGGGCGAGGCAGGCAGATCACTCAAGGTCAGGAGTTCAAGACCAGCTTGGCCAACATGGT
The DNA here is from genome assembly GCF_009761245.1 of Sapajus apella. NCBI lineage: Eukaryota > Metazoa > Chordata > Mammalia > Primates > Cebidae > Sapajus > Sapajus apella. The sequence continues at coordinate 47,320,965 of NW_022436944.1, forward strand.
AAAACCCCATACCCACTAAAAATACAAAAATTAACTGGACATGGTGGCAGGCACCTGTAATCCCAGCTACTTGGGAGGCTGAGGCAGGAGAATAGCTTGAACTTGGGAGGCGGAGGCTGCAGTGAGTGGAGATCATGCCACTGCACTCCAGTCTGGGCGACAAAAGCGAAATTCTGTCTCAAAAAAAAATAATAAAATACACAGTTGACTCTTGAATAAACACGGGACCAACTCCCATGAAGTTGAAATTTTGTGTATAACTCCCTGAGACTCAATGTAGTAAGCCTACTGTTGACTAGAAAGCCTTACAGGTAACATGAACAGTTGAACACACAGGTGGCATGTTAGAGGTGTTATATGCCATATTTTTACAATAAAGTAAGCCAGAGGAAAAAAAATGTTATGAATGGAAATACATCATAATTTCTATTTCACTTTATTTCGCTTCTCTAAAAATGTTCTATACCAATCCCTGTTTGCTTAAGTACCCAAACCACAGAAGGATCCATGTCGCAAAAGAAGTCAAAAGCAATCCTGAATAATCAGAATCCTTCAACCAAATCAGCTGATGTCAATTTGTTTCCTGGGACTACTACTTCTATATCTTTTTTCTCATCACCGGCACTGGTTCGCAAGCGCTCATCTCCATCAAGTTGTGTTGTTACCTCCTCTAGTATGGTGTTTACTAGCTCTTGAGCTTCTCCAAGATCCACATCTTGAAACCCCTCCACCTTTTTTGCCATACACACAACTTCCTTGAGTAGCTCTGTCGTAAAACCAGTTGTTTCATGAACAGCATAGGTTTCTCCAAGAAGGAATTTATTGTTTCAGGCCTGATGACGTTCATGGCTTTTTCTATGATAATGATGGTGTGTCTTCAATAGTGTAATCCTTGCAGACTTTGATGATGTCCTTGCTATCCAAGGTTCTCTCCCACAGTATTAATAATCCTTTCTACATAGCATCTAATGTAATGAGCCTTAAAGGTCCTCATGTGTTTTGGGTGGCCAGGGGCATTGTCTAATATCAAGAACATTTTAAAAGGCAGTCCCTTCCTGGCAAGGTACTTCCTGACTTCAGGAACAATGCACTGATGGGACCAATCCAGATAAAGGGTTTTCATCCAGGCCTTCTTGTATAACCAAAAGACTGGCAGCTGGCATTTATCTTTTTCCTTCAAAGCTCAACATGAGCAGCTTTATAGAGGAGGGTAGTCAAGATCATAAATTGGACTGCATTTGCACAAAACAGAGTTAGCTAACCCTTCCTCCATTAAATCCTGGTGCTCACTTAAGTTCCTTACTAAAAAAAAAGTCTTCTGTAGCATTATTTCCAGAACAGAGTACTTTCATCTGCATTAAAAACCCATTCAGGGAATTTTCTTAATAGAGTCTGATCTGGGAATTAATCTGCTGCCTCTCAGATGGCAGAAGCTGTTTCTCCAGTTATTCTGACATTTTTTAAACCAAACTTCTTTCTAAAATTACCAAACCATCCTTCGCTGGCATTAAATTCTCCAGCTTTAGCTCTTTCACCTTCCTTTTCCTTCATGTTGTAAAATCACTGCTTTTTCTTCATCATATCAGAATCTATAGGTATGCCTTTCTTATAGTAATCCTGCACTCACATAAAAGCTGCATTTTCAATATGAGATAAAAAGGTGTTTTGCAAAAAGTGAAGGTTTTCATGCCTGCTGGCATAACTGCAGTGATGACTATACATTTCCTTTTCTTCTTACAATGAGTCTTATGCTGGATTCATTTATCTTGAAATGGCAGGCAATGGCAGACCTCATTCTATGGTACATACCAAGTAATTCAACTTTGTCTAACATTTGTATGACTTTTCTCTGTTTCTTAGGAACACTTCCTAGCATCACTAATGGGACCTCATATGAGTCCCACGCTGTTATTCAAAAGTTTACAGTATTGCACGAAACACGATGAAAAATATATGAGAACCGCATGATCACTTTTTAGGGTAATACACAATTTACTTGACAGACAAACTGCTGTGGATGTGGAGATGATAAGCAACACACACCATTTTAAGCATGTTAACTTGCAACCCTTGAGCTCACTGCAATAGCAACAGGCCATAACTATGAAATTACAATATGACAGCAGTACAGTATTTACTATAGTTAATTTTATGTATGTTGTAATGCTGCATCTTGACTTTCGTTTACATTTCTCTCCACTGAAAATAGTGCCATGTACACTCTTACTGTATATAAGGTTTGATAATTTTAGCTTTTTAGAATAATTTGTATATATTTCATAGTAATAAATTATTAAAGAAGACTAGTATATGCATATATTTTATGCATTCAGGAATGCCTAATTAATCTTAATTTTTTGATATTTCTAGGCTATGCAGTTTGTATGCAAGATTTTTCAAATTATCAAAAACCTTTCCAATGTTTATTAAAACAAATCCACATAATTAGAACTGTACAGTTCAAACTCATATTGTTCAAGGGTCAACTGTGTGTGTGTATGCATATATGCACACAAAAAATAAGAAATAGCCTTCATTTCATATAAAAGCAACAGGCAAACATACAATACTCATGAATACACCTACCAAGAAACATGTAAATTCTAAGTAAGGAAAACTTGACACATTCTTTAAGAATACAAAAACTTGCTTGAAACAAAAAATCAGCTGGGGAGAGACACTCATGTTCTTGAATAGACTCAATGTCGGCTGGGTGTGGTGGCTCACTCTTATAATCCCAGCACTTTGGGAGGCTGGGATGGCCAGATCACCTGAGGTCGGGAGTTTGAGACCAGCCTGACCAACATGGAGAAACCCCATCTCTACCAAAAATACAAAATTAGCCAGCCATGGTGGCGCATGCCTGTAATCCCAGCTACTCAGGAGGCTGAGGCAGGAGAATCACTTGAACCAGGGAGGCAGAGGTTGTGGTAAGCCAAGATTGCACCATTGCACTCCAGCCTGAACAACAAGAACAAAACTCCATCCCCCGCCCCCACAAAAAAGAAAAAGATTCAATGTCATGAAGCATCAATTCTCTCTCAGTTCAATGAGAAATTTGCCATCACTTTTTAAAAACCATTCCATTGTATTTCTGAATATAGAAAGCCAATTTTAAAGCCTACACAGAAAAATAGATCAGCAAAGACAGCCAAGAAAATTCAGAAAAACAAGAGTAAGAAAGAGAGCAAGAACAAGTCTAGACCTACCACACATTAAAATATACCAAAAAGCCTCAATAACTGGAGTGTGGAATTAGTCCGTGAATAGAGAGACCAAAGGAAAACAAAAGTCCAAAACAGGCCTGAATGCAAATGGAATTTTAGTTAATAAAGGCAGCATCACCAACCAAGGGGAGCAATGTTTAGCTCTGTAATGAACAGGGACAACCAGGCAGCAATTTAGAAAAAAGATGAAGTGGATCTATACCCACACAAAATACGCTATGATAACCTCCAAAGATCAATGAACAATTTAAATGTTAAAAAAAAAAAAAAAAAAAGACTGTAGTGGGGCAATGAACAAAAGATTATCAGGAATATTCGACCTCACTAATTATAGAAATGCAAATTAAAACCTCATTAAAAGGCCAGGAGCAATGGCTCACACCTGTAATCCTAGAACTTTGGGAGGCTGAAGCAAGAGGATCACTAGAGGCCAGGAGTTTGAGACCAACCTGGACAATAAAGTTAGACACCATATCTACACCGTATCTACAGAGTATCAAAATATTAGCTAGGGGTAGTAACATACACCTGTGGTCCAGGCTACACAGGAGGCTAAGGCAGGTGGTTTGCTTGAGCCCAGGAAACTGGGGCTGCAGTGAGCCAAGTTCACAACACTGCCCTCCAGGCTGAGTGACAGAGCAAGACCCTGTCTCATAAACACTAAATTTAAAACCTCATTCAAATACTTAAAATAGCAAGATAAAGATATCTATTAGACTGACAAATATCCAAAACTTTGGCAACACACAGTGTCAGTGAGGATGTAGGGAAATAGGCCCTTTCATACATCACTGTAGGAGTCCAAAACAGTCCAGCAAATGGAGAGAATTCTGGTAATATCTGCTAAACTTATAAATAAATTCCCCTTTGAGCCAGCAGTCTTATTACTGGGGATCTATTCTACAGATACATCTGCACAAGACTAAAATGACATGTGATTATTATCATGCATAATTTGAAATAGCAAAAGAATGACAACACCAGAACCCAGGAACAGAACAAACTATGGTATAGCGATACAGAACAAAACAAAGCTGTGAAAAAGAGAGTAGGGAATATTTTTATGATTTCTTGTGTCAGGTCTTCTAGATTTACATGAAAAAAGCAAGGTTCGGAACAGTATATGCAGTACATTAACTTTTGGTGAGAGAATCAAATAAGACTGCATGTTCATATTTTCAAGTACTGAATAAAAACTAAAAGGATAAAAAACTAGTAACACATAGTCACCTATAGGAGGTACATGTGGGGGTAAGAAAGTAAGGGGATGAGGTGGGGATACGACTTCTCTGTTTTGGTTTTCAAATCATAGCTACTCAAAAAAAATTAATTAAAATAAAGTAACTCACAGAAAAATAGCTCTAGATTCTTACCTGAGAAGGGACACTTTTTGGTGGCTCTATGCGTATAGAAGGATCCCACTCTCCTGGAGGTAGGACAGTTACTTGATCTAAAAATTCATCAATTCCAGATAAGAGGTCATTTCTGTCTTTTGCTTTATAAGCCACATCATGAAAAATCTAAGGGAAAAAAATATTGAGTAAAAAGATTTTAAAGTTGAAAAAAAAAATTCTACACATAGTAAATCCACTCTGGATATCATAAATATCTTCACAACAAAAATAATTACTTAAACTCTTATCCCAGACAGGTATTTAGCCCACCTTAGGTAACAACTATAAAAGGCAATCCACTCAGTATTACCAGACAAATTAACAAACAATGAAAGAGAACAGTTATGTGTTAAGACAGAACAATTTTTTTAAAATAAAATTTTGCATGGGAAATAACAATTGATTGGAAAATGAAACACTAGAGCATGTCATTCTACTTCTATGACACTTAAATGTCATTTATCCTAAAAAAAAAAAAAAGTCATGGATATGCAAACAACTTTACTTAATTTTTTTAATAACCAATACTTACTGGCTACCTACTAACTGCTAGAACACAATTCTAAGCATTGTGGATAATACAATGGTAACAGGTAAGGCAAGGTCCCTGTATTCAAGAACCTTTTTTTCTAGGAGGAAAGACAGTGAAACAAGTTATTAAATAAATAATCGTAGGTATTGATAAACTCTCTCCTAAAAACAAAGTAGGGTACAGAAAGGGAAACTGATGGGAAAGAACAGAGTAGCCAGAAGAGGTCTCTTAAAGGAGGTAACTTACCAGGTACGTTGGCTCAAGCCTGTAATCGCAGCATTTTGGGAGGCCGAGGCGGGTAGATCACCTGAGGTCAGGAGTTTGAGACCAGCCTGGCCAACATAGTGGAAGCTCATCTCTACCGAAACTACAAAATTAGCTAGGTGTGGTGGCACCGGCCTGTAATCCCAGCTACTCGGGAGGCTGAGGCAGGAAAATTGTGCCAGTACGTCCAGCTACTTTTTTGTATTTTTAGTAGAGACAGGGTTTCACCATGTTGGCCAGGCTGGTCTCAAACTCCCAACCTCAAGTGACCCACCCACCTTGGCCTTCCAAAATGCTGGGATTACAGGAGTGAGCCACTGCACCCAGTCAAGAGTTTAAATTTAAATCTCACTATATGATAGGAAGTCATTAATAACTTTGGACTATACACTCAAACTGGCATGTTACTAATAATGTAGAGAAAAAAACCATACAATAAAGACCCATAAAGGCTAATTGAATCAACAAATAAAAGCAAGGCTAAGCCAGAGAAATGGCAGTAGAGATAGAAAGAATATGACAGATTAAATGCAAAACACATTGACGAGGTAAACAGAATCTGGTGACTGGCTGGTTGAAAGTGGATAGAAAAATATGCTTGGCATGGTGGCTTACGTCTGTAATCCCAGCACTTTAGGAGGCCAAGGTGGGCAGATCACGAGGTCAGAGATGGAGACCCTCCTGGCCAACGTGGTAAAACCCTGTCTCTACTAAAAATACAAAAAAAAAAAAAAAAAAAAGCTGGGCATGGTGACGCACACCTGTGTAGTCCCAGCTACTCAGGACTGAGGCAAGAGAATCACTTGAACCCGGGAAGTAAAGGTTGAAGTGAGTCGAGATCGTGCCACTGCACTCCAGCCTGGCAACAAAGCAAGAATCTGTCTCAAAAAAAAAAAAAAGAAGAAGAAGAAGAAAGAAGAAAGAAGAAGAAGGAAGAAGGAAGAAAGAAGAAAGAAGAAAGAAGAAGAAGGAGAAGAAGGAAGAGGAGGGGGAGGAGAGGGGGGAGAGGAAGGAGGGGAAGGAGTGGGAGGAGGAGGAGGAGTGGGAGGAGGATGGAGAGGAGGAGGAAGAAGGAGAAAAGAAAAAGAAGAATGAGGTCAGGTTCAGATATGGGGCACTTGAAATATCTTTAGGACACACAGCATTGATATTTTTATATAGGTCTTAACAACCTAACCAAAGGTAAATCGCTGAAGAGTAAATAAATATGAGATAAAACAGTATGCACAACAAGGATAATTTTTAAAGCTTCACTATGAAAGAAAAGAGAACTATAATATATACTATAGGCTTCATAATCAGTGTCTACTTCAAAGAGACTTGAGGTATTTTGATTACCTCGTCTGTCATGAGAGTGGCTATCGATCTTCCAATTTCATGGTACTGTGGCGCCTTGCCTGCTGGACCCAATAACAGAAACAAAAACCTAAGGAAACATGAAAATACACAGATTTTAAAATAAACATCATATACCCACAAATCTAGGCAACCATAAAAAAGAAAACCTTCAAATACAAACAGAGAAACAACACTCAGACGTCTTTTCCAGTCCCCCACACCAATCACTGAAAAAGGATGGCAATTCCACCCAGACTAAAGGAAACCACAAAACTAGAAAAAGCATCCATAATAACTTTCTACCAAATTATTGTTGCACATCTTCCTTAAGGTAAAACGGTAATTAAAAATTAAGCATTTTTTATTAAAAGTTGCCAGCTTCTATTTCCTTTTAGAGTAAACAAAGCTGGTCTGCCTTGATCAAAAAAAGTAAATTAGTAAATAAAGTGAGTAACAATCCCATTAATTATTTGAAAGTAAGGTTTGCCAAATAAGACAGTTGAGTATACCCCTAAAATCTACACAATTCCCCAAATTACAGCTCTGGATTAAAAACTCTAATGTTATAAACAAGGAATTTTAGTCACCTAGTCCCCTTTGGAAGGAAAAAGAACTTTTATGTACAACCCCATTTTTTTCTTGTGTTATAAATAAGGAATTTTAGTCAACTAGTTTCCTTTGGAAGGAAAAAGAACTTCTGTTTACAATTCCATTTTTTTTTCTTTTGTAAGACGGAATCTCACTCTGTTGCCCAGACTGGAGTGCAGTGGCACGATCTCAGCTCACTGCAACCTCTGCCTTCCAGGTTTCAAGCTATTCTTCCGGCACACAGCCTCCTGAGTAGCTGGGACCACAGGCGCATGCCACCATGCCCAGATAATTTTTGTATTTTTGGTAGAGATGGATTTCACCATATTGGCCATGATGGACTTGAACTCCTGACCTCGTGATCTGCCCGCCTCAGCCTCCCAAAGTGCTGGGATTATAGGTGTGAGCCACCGCGCCTGGCCTACTACTCCAAATTTTAACATTAAACCTCATATTATGCTAGTGACTACATAAAAAGTATTTAACTTCCTACTTGGTTAATCCTAGTTAACACTACGGTAAATTCTTAATATTCACACTTACCTAAACTGGAAATAGTTATCCCACTTCTCTATCAGCATTTACATGTGAATCCATGGGCTTATCTGTCTCATACATCTTAACACTGCATCATTAATGCAATCAACCGAGTAAAGCAAACAGGTAAGTACATTTCCATTAATCTCCTACTAATTCTTCATATTTGATTATATTATAAAATAATTGGAAAAAAATCTTAAAAAGTCTTATTTACAATGAAATTTCTATCATTAATAGCCAACAAAATGATCACCCTTTAAAATACAACTTGTTAATTATTATTATGGCCATTACCCCCAATTTAATTTTTACTTATGATGTATACTGAACAGAAAAATTTGGTTATGCTAGAACAAAGCACCTTGCCTAATTCGAAGGCCTTATTACAGTTACTCAACCTTGTAAGAGATCACCCTCATTTTACAAATGAAACAGAAAATTTAAGTCAGGCTTGACCCCGCTTCCATGAAGAAAGTAAGTGGCAGAGAAAAGCTGCAACTCCATTATCTGACTCCACTGCTTGCACCAAACTTTAGATAAATCCTCTAAGATGATAAACTGCTTTTTTTTTAAACCAAAGCTTGTAAGATACCAAGCTGTAATGAAGGTACAAATGCAAAGTATTACTTTTCTTCATTAATTAAATTATACTTAATTTAAATTCTAGGATACTTTATTTTTATTGTACTTTTTAGTTCCAAGAAGAAAACTATTTTATGCCCTAATATTCGAAGGCTTTGGTACAATGGCTGAATATTAACTATTAAAAATGAGCTTTTGGTGGGCCACCAGTGGCTCACACCTATAATCTCAGCACTTTGGGAGGCCAAGGCATATGGATCACTTGGGACTAGGAGGTCAAGACCAGCTGGGACAACATGGTGAAACACCACATCTACTAAAAATACAAAAATTAGCTGGCTGTGGTGCTGCACACCTGTGATCCAGGCTAATAGGGAAGCTGAGGCAGAAGAATCGCCTGAACCCAGGAGGTAGAGGCTGCAGTGAGCTGAAATTGTGCCACTGCACTCCAGCCTGGATGACAAAGTGAGATTCTGTCTCAAAAATAAGATAAAATTAAATGAGCTTTTATTACATAAATCAACATGTTTGTTTGTTCACTAGATAAAAGCTTATAGATTTTGAAAATGCTTAGAGAATGTTACTTGGAACTAACTCTTTACCTGGTTGGAACAGGGACCTCAGTCAATCCTGTGAGGAGGACAGCAGGAGCCAGTCTCACAAATGCAATTATAGGCCTTTCCAAAAAGTCTACTTCGCCCACCAGGACGTTGGATGCCTCAGCACCCGAAGGAATTTTTCTCATAAAATTCATGTCAACCTATTGACAAATAAATAATAATTAGAAATAAAGTTTCCATGGTATTTGTAAGACTATTTAGAGGCAAACAGGAAAGAAAAACTGCTTTATAAGACTACTATTTACTAATCAAAACTTGTGATCTAATGAATGTATGAAATGTCAAAATTTTCACAACTATAAAGAACGGAGTACACAAATACAAAAAAGCAAGCAAACATTTTAATCAATGCTATTGTTTTAACTGTCACAATCTTTACTACTTCAGAGATCTAAATTATCAAACACGAACTTGAGAAATTTTTCAATGAATACTGCACTATTCATTAAAAACTATTAAGGACAAATATATAGTTCACAAACTAATAATGGTTCATGAAATTATACACAGTGCTAAAAAATATTCATGATTTTGTATTACTTAACCTTAGAAATAAATGAATTGGCCCCTTTACATTTTATGTAAAGTCCCCCTTAAAACAAACAAACCAAAAAAGAACTCTGGGCACTCCCCAGTATTTTCATTAAGTGGAAAAAAATCATTATTTCATCAGTAGTATTTTTGAGACATGGTCTCACTCTATTGCCCAGGCTGGAATGCAGTGGCAGGAACATAGCTCACTGTAAACCTCAAACTCCTGGACTTAAGCAATCCTCGCACCTTGGCCTCCCAAGTAGCTGAGACTACAGGCATGCGCCACCATGTCCGGCTAATTTTCGTTGTTTTTTTTTTTTTTTTTTTGAGGTGGGGGTCTTGCTTTATTGCCCAGGCTGGTCTTGAACTCGTGGCCAAGTGATTTTCTTGCCTCAGCCTCCCAAAATAGGGATTACAGGCATGAGCTACTGCACCTGGGCCCTTGTTTTTATTTAAAACTAAAATCTACAGCCCTTATTGGCACAGATATATGATAATGCTATAATAGTAAAATTTAGTGTTCTGTGTATAATTACAAGGGAAAGGTTACACATGATATCAAATTATGTGAACTTCATTTATACGCAGTTTCACACAAGTCACTAGACAACCACTTACAGGGCTATCTATGAAAAATAAAACCAGCACTTACAGCGGGCCTCTTGAGTCCCACACCCAGTGTGCCACAACTACAGTGCCAGGAGGCAGACTCCTGCCCAACAGGAGACAAGGAGGTATACACAAAGATAGGCCAAGTAAAAAAAAAGTAAGACTGTGACAGAGGAACAAAAATAAATGGCAACTGCCATGTCTAGAGGAGCTCTATAATGTACATTACATTAATTTATTCATTTAACAAGAAATAAATTGCAATTTTGTTACCGAGTACTTTGCAGTATCTAAAATAGCATGAGCACCAGTAAAATGCAATCAACATAGATGCTAAAAATTTAAAATACAACAGCCTTTCTGCCTAGCCAGTGTCCATAACGCAAGGCTTCCTATAGTTTTAAACTACAACACTCAACGAAGCTATAATGCAAACCATTTAAAATCCTTTTCTGTAAAATGTTCAAATAAAAGGCTTAAGAAATAAAAGTCTGCTTGACATGATTACATTTATTAAAAAGCCTAACAATGGATACAAAAATATTAAAATACCATGAGTATCATCCTATAGCAAATTAATACTACTAAAAAATTACAGTGGCTAATCAGTTTTCCATAAGAAATTCTCATAAAGTACACTTTAAACTTAGTTATAATTTGAACTCAGCAGTCTTTTGCCCTCTTCTTTTTAATTAAGGTTCATCTATTTCAACAAAATACTCATTTACCAAAATAAAAAGAATCATAGCTCACATAGGTGTTTTTCTTTTTTTCAAATCCATGCCTTTACCTACCCATGGGGAAGCACCAATATATTTCTTAGTGGCATTCCAAATGTACTGACACCGTAAGACAGTAATTCTGGGATCGCATTACAGCGCAGGAAAGACTGAATCACTAGTGTTGTAACATCACTCCCAGAATTAACCTTCTAGTGGTGGTAGCTCCAGAACAAATGACTCCTGTATAGTTCAAAAAGTCCTGACGTTTCAAGGTATCTATGGGTAGGTATAGATGGAAATATTGTAGTATTCACATATTCTTTTTCAGAATTTCTAAAACCAGTAATGGTGTAAAGTTGTTCAAGTACTCACAGGTTAAATGCACCCTTCTCACAGTTGTTTGCCTAAATTAACATATCACAGGCATCACATGCAGGTTTGTAAGCACCAGTCCACTAAAAAATTACTATAATCAATGCCACAAATTGCTACCTTTTTCTCAAGAATAATTAGGAGAATTTATAATTAATGACAGGATTACCTTGCTGAAGTCAACAGTGCTATTTTCTCTGCTTCCACCACTTCCATTACCTTTAATTTCTCCACTTTTACTATTGTCCAAGTTTCCAGGGGCAGACTGGGGAGAGGCCAAAATACCTATATTCAAAGACAAATTCCAAATCAGTAAGGAGAAAATTCACTTTGCAACCTGACTCTGCTCACATTCTGAAAGTGATAATTTATTAATATTATAAAAGCAAATGTGCAAGGTTAAAAAAAAAAAGGTGCCCAGTGTTAGTAACATACAAGCAAAACTAGAACATTTTAAGCAATAATAAAGCTATACATTTTAATATTTAAAATAATACAATTAGAATTTACAAAAATGGTGGCCTTTTGCAAAAAGAAAAAAAAAAAAAAGAATGTGAATTGGTGTGAACCACAAAAGATGGAAGACCTGAGTCTGATTATCATTAAAAATACTTAGGGAATGTACTTTTAATATATCACAAACATGTGAAGTGCATAGAGCTTAATGAAGCCTAGTTATACTTAGCAAGCTTTCAACAATAAATTCTCTGATAAACCCTAAGTGTAACTCAGAAGAAAGCTACACTAACTAAATGGAGGTTGAATTAACATAATCTCCCAAAATTTTCATTTTTGTTTGGTAACATTTATGTCTATAATACCTATTGTCATTATTTCTAAAAAATCCAACTTTAAAATGCCTATTATATTAGTAACTGGCAAACAGTAAGGATTTTATAACAAAAGGGATCTGTGTTTAAATTATGTGCTCTGCCACTTTGTATCTATGTGACTATAAGAAACTCACTCCATCTCTAAGAGTCTGACAAATCCATAAAATATAGCTTATTTGGAGAAATGATAGTCATTTGTATTGTGATAGATACATGTTGAAGCATTAGTATATTCATTTTAAAAGTGACATGCAACACCAACATTTCACAATAATAAATTAAATAAAAACACTGCTTAATATAAGACTAATCCGCTGGTTGCAGGGGCTCACGCCTATAATCCCAGCACTTTGGGGGGCCAAGGCGGGCAGATCACAAGGTCAGGAGATCAAGACCATCCTGGCTAACACACTGAAACCCCATCTCTACTAAAAATACCAAAAATTGGCCAGGCATGGTGGTGGGCGCCTGTAATCCCAGCTACTCAGGAGGCTGAGGCAGGAGAAGTGCTCGAACACAGGCGGTGGGGATTGCAGTGAGCCGAGATTGGGCAACTGCACTCCAGCCTGGGTTACAGAGTAAGACTTTGTCTCAAAAAAAATTCAAATCTCAAAAATTTTAAATTCGGCTGGGTACAGTGGCTCACGCCTGTGATCTCTGATCCCAGCACTTTGGGAGGCCAAGGTGAGTGGTTCGCCTGAGGTCAGGAGTTCAAGACCAGCCTGAAAAACATGGTAAAACCCCGTCTCTACTAAAATATAAAATTAGCCAGGCATGGTGGCATGTGCCTGTACTCCCAGCTACTCGGGAGGCTAAGGCAGGAGAATTGCTTAAACCCAGGAAGCAGAGGTTGCAGTGAGCTGAAATCGCAATTTATTTTGCACCAACCTAACACTAAATGCATCTCATTTTTTTTTTCCAAAACATCAGAGGTTTTCTAGTCCAAGAATACAGACTAGTAAAACACTGAATATTAGAGGGGGAAAGGTACTGAAATACAAAAGACTTTAACTTTAGTTTTAACAGTCCTATGCACAGGAACACATGGAAGTTCAATTAAAATCTGTTTTGTGGTTAGATTCTATAAGTTCTGAAGTTGCATTGGTAATCAAGTTCCAGAATGTAAAGTACTTATATCCTGGAAACATCTAAAGGAGTTTTCACTTTTGTAAAACAGAATATACTGTAACAATGAATACTGAAACTAACTCATCTGGATTTATGGCATATGCTTAATAACAGAGACTGCTGTCATCGTCGCTTCTCTGTAAATACCTAAACTACAATGTCAATGTGATAAAAAAATCTTAATTTGCAACTATTTAGCCATGTGCTCATTTTCTGGAAAAGTTAAACAATTCCGAAATAAAAACGATTTCCCAAGTCTTAATTCATTTCTTAAAATGTCAGCTTAGCACACCAAGAAGATTCCTCGTCTTTGACCTTTGTCCCTAAACTTCCAGAAGAGTACCTTCCTTGCCCAAGAGAGAAAAAAAGTTAACCAGTATTTTTCAGTGACTTCCAACTACTTCCACACAAGAAAATCAAGAACACCATTGGGACCTGGTGGCAAATGCAGATGAGCATTACATACTTCCAAAGGCTAAATGTATTCTACCTGTGCATGTATAATCAAAAGCATACATAACGCACTGTTTACCAGAATAGTCCTAGCTGCCAGATTTGAGGGAGAAAAGTGGAATGATGAGAAGGCTTTGAGGAAAAGTAAGGATATGGCAGCAATGAGAAGAAACAACAAAGAACTCAACATTGACAAAGCTAGCAGGTATGACCTGAAGTCACATGGCTAACCTGGTTATCTTGAAAACCTGTCAATTTTTCAAAACTGGCACGTAGATGCATGCTACAGTTCTGCATCATTACGACTGGTGTAGTCTTTCCCAACCTCAGCTAAACTGTTTTCTCAATCAGTAAAGACTCCCTGCTCCTATAATAAATTCCTAGCATTCAGAATTAAATGAGCAAATCACCAAAAAAATAAAGTTCTCTATCATTAGCACAAACACAGAAGGACTATATTGCTTTAAGGAAAAAAAAAAAAAAAAAAAGCAAACCAAAGATGTCAGAGTTTTCAGTCATTAAAAATTTGAAAGTGAAGTAGACAGAACAATGGCGCCCAACCAGGAAAGATTATGGCCCCCCAAGGGACTTGTGGCAATATCTGGAGACATATTTGGTTATCACAACTCAGGGGTGCTACAGGCGGCTAGCCAAGAATACTGTTAAACATCCTATAAAGCACAGGACTGCTGTGCCACCACCCACTCACCCAGCCAAGAACCATCCAGACAAAAATGTCAACAGTGCCAAGACTAAGAAGCACTGGGTTAGAAAAAGGTATTTACAAGTGCTAAAAATAAGTTCACTTCTTTTTTTTTCTTTCCCTAGAGATGAGGGTCTCACTATGTTGCCCAGGCTGGTCTTGAACTCCTGGCCTCAAGTGATCCTCCACTCTTGGCCTTCTAAAGTGCTGAAATCACAGGCATGAGCTATCACGCCCAGCCACAAGTTCACCTTTTATACATATAATTATCGTGTAAAAAGTAACTAATGGGAAATACCACTTTTTTATTATACGTATGCACAAATCATGACTACATGACACAAAAATCCACGGTGTTAGTTGCTTGAGACATAATGATGCTGAGGCCACTTTCTTCCACTAAGACAGTACCAGGCATCAAGGAAACTCCATTAGAGTTTCTATATGCTTTAAGCACCAAAGGTAATTGAACAGGGAATAATGTATAGCTGTTCCTATTATTTTTCCTCAGCAATTACATATTATTTATAGATGTCTTTTTAACCAGTCATTCTTGTATTTAGAAATTCCCTCTGTCCTCTCCATTCTAATTTCGTCTATTCAGAAAGGCTGATATGCCTCACCACAGAAAACTCAAGGGGAAAAAAAATGTATGTTCAATCATCAGTTAATTTATGCCCTTAATACAACCTAAGAAGCCAATGTGAACTCACCTCCCCCTTCCTTCCTATATAAAATTTATAGTTCCTAATTATTTATAACATAGAAGCTGGTAAAACAAGAAGTGTGCAGTGTTACTGATCAATGTAATATGGGGGAAAAAAAATGGAAGGAAGTAGCTTTTAAAATCACTTTTATTCAAGGAAAAATAGTAAATCTTGTTAGTTCTTAACATTAGAATGCTGATTACTTCTGAATAATTATTTCTAGGGTTGTTTTCCTCTTTTATGTTCAGTTGCCTCATCATTAAGCTTTACCTTTTTCATGAACTGATAAAGTTCACAATGAAATACTCTACTATAGGTTTTGTTGTAAGTGGACCTGAGTTCAAATCCCTGCTTTGGATATCTTAACATCTCCAAGTCTTTCTTCACTGAAAAACAGGAATAACACCAACCTCATCAAATTGGTACAAGAATTAGAAATGTGATATTTGAAAAGCACTTAATGGCAGCCATACTACTACTATAACTAATGTTATAATGATTTAGCCGTGAAACTTCCATTTGTACTTCCAAAAGTATATCCTTTTTTGCGACTACAGTGAGCTTTGGTTACATGTAATTGGTGTGTTTCCATAAAGCCAATAGAGAGAGAGGTTTATCTCACAATTATAGAAACACAAGGATTTCCAGTCACAGGATTCAGGCCATCAATTGCTAGTTATATGATGCAGGGAAAGATAACTAATTTTTCTAAGTTTCTGAAAATGGGTGTGTCCCTCTAACTTACACATATTTGTATACACATTAAATAGGCTAATTTAATAACCAAGCTACCACTCAAGTGGTAGATACTATCAATATTTTGGAGAATGTGATAATGCTTATGTGATTAAAACAAATAGCATTAGTATCTCACATTGAGGCTTAGCTGAAATAGTAAAAAAGTCACTAAAATACACTTATTTTATATTAATTAGGTAGAAAGATGTGTACAAATGTACATATAATCAATATATAAGGATAAGCTAAATTATCATATTTTATAGCCTTTAAGATGAGTTGTAAACCATTATCCATTAAGAAACAATAATTTTGGTCAGTCACGGTGGCTCATGCTTGTAATCCCAGCACTTTGGGAGGCCTATGTGGATGGATCATGAGGTCAGGAGTTCAAGACCAGCCTGGCCAACACAATGAAACCCCGCCTCTACTAAAAATACAAAAAATTAACTGGATGTGGTGGCCGGCACCTATAATCACAGTTACTCAGGAGGTTGAGACAGGAGAATCACTTAAACCCAGGAGAAGGAGGTTGCAGTGAGCTGAGATCATGTCACTGCATTCCAACCTGGGCAACAGAGCGAGACTCCATCTCAAAAAAAAAAAAAAAATCTAATTTGCATATAAAATATACTTTATCTGTAACTATAAGAACTCTGGTCCTGAAAATTTCAAGGTAAATTTGGGTTAAAGATAGATAATGGCATAAACAATGGACAACCTCAGTCTATTCCAAAATATAAATACTAGTCTAGAAATAATGATTCAAGGCAGTCAGTCATTAGAGAACTTCAATCTTCTCAGAGGCAAAAGGAGAAAAAGAACACTGAATCTTATCTTCATTAAAAAGGTGAAAACATGGCCAGACATGGTGGCTCATGCCTGTAATCCCAGCACTTTGGGAGGCCGAGGCAGGTGGATCATCTGAAGTCAGGAGTGCGAGACCAGCCTGGCCAAGATGGTGAAACTTCGTCTCTACTAAAAATATAAAAATTAGCCAAGTGGTGGTGGCACATGCCTATAATCTCAGCTACTTGAGAGGATGAGGCAGGAGAATCACTTGAACCCCAGAGGCGGACATTACAGTGATCCGACATTGCGCCACTGCACTCCAGTCTGGGCAACAGAGTGAGACCCTGTCCATGCCACCCCCTGCCCCTCAAAAAAGGCTAAAATGTATAACATTCTTTGGAGAAAATCAAATAGAAAAAAAAGGCATGGCTGGGCCTGGTGACACACACCTGTAATCTCAGCATTTTGGAAGGCTAAGGCAGGAGGATTGCTTGAGGCCAGGAGTTTAAGACCAGCCTGGACAACACAGCAATATCCTATCTCTACAAAAAAATTAGCCAGATATTGTGGCATGTGCCTGTAGTCTTAGCTACTCAGAACACTGAGGCAGGAGGATTGCTTGAGCCCAGGAGTTCAAGGCTGCAGTGAGTTATTATTGTGGCACTGGAACTGCACTCCAGCCTGGGTAACAGAGCATAACCCTATCTCTATTTAAGGCACATCACTTCATTGTAATTTATTTATATGTGTTCACTCACCTTATGAGTGAACTGCATACACACACACACACACACACACTCTCTCTCTCTCTCTCACACACACACACACACACACACACACAACCAAGGCGGAACACAGTGGCTCACACCTGTAATCCCAGCACTTTCGGAGGCCAAGGTGGGTGGATCACCTGAGCCCAGAAGTTCAAGACTTGCCTGAGCAACATGGTGAGACCTGGTATCTACAAAAACATAAAAATTAGCCAGGCATGGTGACATGTCCCTGAAGTCCCAGGTAATCGGAAGGCTGAGGCAGGAAGATTGCTTGAGTCCAGGAGGTGGAGGTTGCAGTGAGCTGAGATCACACCAGCCTGGGTGACAGAGCAGGATCCCATCTCCAGGGAAAAAAAAAAAAAATTACCAATCTAAAAAAAGTTCACCCAGCCTGGCCAACATGGTAAAAACCTGTCTCTACAAAAAAATACAAAAATTAGTCAGGTGTGGTAGCTCATGCCCGTAGTCCCAGCTACTCGGGAAGCTGAGGCACGAGAATCGCTTCAGCCCAGGAGGCAGAGGTCGCAGTGAGCTGAGATCACGCCACTGTACTCTAGCCTGGGCAACAAAGTGAGACTTGGTCTAAAAAAATAAATACATAAATAAATATAAAATAAGTTCATGGCAAATTAAAACATAAATGTCTACGTTTTACTAAAGTGTTCGAATGCCTTGACCTCTAAATCTAAGTGAAACTTTTTAAAAGGACTTAAATTTTGTGCAGTTTTCTTTGTAGTCTTTTTGTAACTCAGTTTTTAATAATCTTACTCTTTTTTACTAGGTTGGTACAAAAGTAATTGCGGTTTTTGCCATTGAAAGTAAAGCAAACTTTCAATGGCAAAAACCGCAATTACTTTTGCACCAACCCAATACAATATACCATAAAGAAAAAAAACATGCAGAAGTCAAAATAAACGATAAGCATCATCTACATATGCTGCTTAAGCTATGTGCTAAAAGGCATTCCAAGTGCAAGTGACTCAGAGGCAGAAAGCACCACACATGGAGGATTTTGGATAGTTGCCTGGAGTTAAGTCAACATTTTCCTCATTCTTCTGTTCCTGGCCTTTCAGCGCTTCTAAGTCTTCCTCAGGCGGATGGATTACTACTGTGGGAATATCATCACTGGCAGGTGAAACCAGTAGTTCTGGGGCCTGAAGCTGACTGTGTTGGGAACTTCTGGAGGTCAGGCGGCTGATGCTAGGGCTAGAAGGAGGACTGTTTTGAGGGGTGGGTACTGGGGTTGTACACCTTGAGCCTGCAGGGGTTCCAGCTCTTGAAGAAGGAAGAAGATGACCGAGAAGAAGAGATAAAGGCGATTCTCCTCTCAGTGAAAGGTTTGAGGCAGACAGACCTGTTCGCAAAGAGTGGCGGGAGGCTGAAAGGCCTTCCCCTGAGATAAAACAAATAAATGAAAAATGATGAAGTTCGCTGCAGAAGGCAAATAGAGACATTTAAAAAAAATCAATTTACACTATAAATTATACACTTTAAAGGCCCAAAATTTCAAAGTCATGCTATGATGGTTAGCATGTCAATCAAGTTTTTACATGTTAGAAAGTTAATAAAAAGTAGCCTAAAACTGTAATTAGTTCTCAGACCATATAAACAACAACAACAAAAAACTGTTAATGACAAATGGTGGGGGCAATGTCCTGTTAGACATTAGAATGGCCAATAGCATGGCATTTTTCAAAAGGACAATATCAATACAAAGTCACTGTTTAAACAATGAATAGCAAATGAAAATATAAAGTAAGAAGTAAACCAAAAATAACCAAAACTAATAGCTTATAGTGTATTTTACCTATATTTTACCATACAGCTACAGATAATTATCTCTTACAGAAAAGTCCATGTTAACTTTACCTAATAATTTCTAACTTAAAACTGATATTGGCCAGGCGTGGAGGCTTACGCCTGTAATCCCAACACTTTGGGAGGCCAAGGTGGGTGGATCACAAGGTCAGGAGATCGAGGCCATCCTGGCTAACACAGTGAAACCCTGTCTCTACTAAAAATACAAAAAATTAGCCGGGCGTGGTGGTGGGCACCGATAATCCCAGCTACTCAGGAGGCTGAGGCAGAAGAATTGCTTGAATCCAGGAGGCGGAGGTTGCAGTGAGCTGATATCATGACACTGCACTCCAGCCTGGTGACAGAGTGAGACTCTGTCTCAAAAAAAAAAAAAAAAACACACCTATGTGACGTATTTATAATATTAAGTCAGTAAGACACCATCTACAGGTGGTGCTGCTCTCAAGTTAAAAAAAAAAAGGTGCAAATTACATAATTTTTTATAAAAGATAAACACAATGTCAATTTTAAAGAAATAAGGTATTCTTGAGCTCTCTAAAAATATTAAGAAATGTCCTAAAGTATGCTTCTCACTTCTAATACACAGCAGATACATTAAAACAAATACATATAATTTTTTATTTATCTAGCTAAGAATAAAGTACTTCTCACCACCAACAGCAATATGGTAGTAGGTCTAGAATATTTCAAAAGGTCATGCATACTTATAATTAAATCCCTCATATTTCTATTAAGCATATCGTTAAAAAAAATAGCATTCTATATGAAAAACATGCAAATACAATAATCAATTCCATATGGCCTAAGTAATCAAAGTTACATGCTCAAGAGGTTTCAGAAATATTAAAAAATAAAGATTAAACTACAATCCATTAGAAAAGACTGTTTAAACAATAAGCTACATGCAGGAAAAACTCAAATTATAACTATATTTCAACAAAAGGACATGCTAAAATGGCATTTAAAAGAAAACACCCATCGTCTTATGATGACCAAATTACAAATGGACAATAATCAGGAATTACTGCATATGAAGAATAAAGATTGAATAGGGTCCCTCTGGATAAATGAACTCACTTCACCAACGGAGAGAATATACAACAAATAAAGATAAAAAAGAGAGTTAAAATGTGTCATACATGGCTTGCTTTTACATTGAACTTTGGTCCGTAAGAGATATTCTTTTACTCTTAAGATTGCTTCAATACACTATGGCATAATTTTAAACGGATTAAAAAGGGTTTTCATGGACAAGTGGAAGATAGAAAAGATAACTGTCAACTTTGGATATATGAGACCCTATCATCTATGCCTGTTTGTTCGTAGAACACTTAAAAGTCATATTATTATTTCAGGGATAAAAAAGGTGAGCAGACACTGTGTCCCACACTCCACTAATCCTGTCTGTAATCCTCACAAGTTTTGGGTAATAGTGGCAGCTTACACCAACTGCTGGAGGTTATAGTGACTCTCCCTCCATAAGCCACTCCAATACTTTGCATCTGGATTTTCCAGACTCACTGTCATCAGAGTTCTCAACTCTACTGATGTATTCCTCTGCCTTACACAGAAGAAAATAAGGCAAGGCAAAATCTCCAAGTGTGCTGGCGTTAAGACACTTAACAGAGGTCAACGACTGCAAAAACACTGTCTTCCCATATCCCATGCAACCTGCCTGTAATCTGAGAATGAGAGTGGAAAGGCACGATATGTAGACCTGGGTCTGAGCCATTCTCAATGGATTAGAAAACTGCAACTAGCCTTACACCCTTAGCGTAAGGCTGGAGCAGTCATAAAAGCCTTTCACAAGTTGTAATAACAAGAGGTCATGAAATCAACCAACCCAAAAACACTTGCTTATACCAGCATATCAAGTACATTCAGGAGAAAAAAAAATTTTTTAATCGAAAATAAAGGTTCAACCCCAAGATCTAGAATTTCAAAAAGGTAATAACTAAAATTATAGATAATTTATGCCTCTTTAATTAATTATACAAGAGGCCTTGAAAAGAAACAAAGCAGGAAGGAGAAGTAATTCAGGGGT
Source organism: Sapajus apella (assembly GCF_009761245.1). Taxonomy (NCBI): domain Eukaryota; kingdom Metazoa; phylum Chordata; class Mammalia; order Primates; family Cebidae; genus Sapajus; species Sapajus apella. Next base: position 47,342,276 of record NW_022436944.1, read on the forward strand.
AGGTATAGTGAGGGTTTAAATATCCCTAAATGTTAATCGTAACATACTGGAAAGCTATTACAGCAGAAATGTTAGCAAAACTTGGATGCCACAACTTATCTCACCATTCCTTTCAAGCAAGTGAGGGTCAGAATGTTTCTTGCCTATATCTGCAAAAGATCGAACAAGGGGAATCCGACTGGTGAATCTTTTCTCATTCTGATGATGATGTCTCTTCAGAAGAGCTTCTCTGACATTCTCTCGTATGGACTCGTCCAATTGGCCAGAGGCTATCATGTTGTCTAATACCATATCTATTCAAAGAAAAAAATAAGTTACTAAAGACTCAGATGACCATAATATAGGAATAAACAAACTGTGAGTGAAACCTTATGACAAAAATTAGAACCTTAAATAGCTATAGAAAGTTTTATTGTCACTATTAAATAATCAATGCCTAAAGATAAACATGAACATTATCCATCCAATAAAATCAATTACAGAGACCCCCTTATTTTAATAAATACCATTATTTACAAAGAGGCTATTATCATACACTAATAGCCTTCCTATAGCTGAAAGTGCTTTCCTATATGAGTACAATAAGTTCTATCAAGCTGAATATTCAATACTGGCTTCCTAAGATGTAAAGGTATTTTATTGCCAAACCTCGTGTTCTCCCCCGATATTCAGCAGATGAATATCGGGACCCACTCAGCCATTAATTGTTCACTGAATGTCTGCTGTGTGTTGGGAATACAGCAGTTTAACAACAACAAAACAGAGCCAAGTTTTTGCTCTCTTCAAGACGTAGAGAAACAGACACATAAATAGATGAACTATCATGAGGCCATAAGTTCTAGGAAGAGGAGTAAAATCAGGTTGTGAAGGGGATGTGGGGTATGGGAAAACTGATGGTAATGCCATTTTATACATTACTGAGGTGTTTAAACAATGTTTAATTTATAAAATATATATTAATATTTTTAAACAGTGACACTAACCTGGAAGAGGGTCAAATTTCCAAAACCATATGGTTAGTCTAAAAAAAACAAAGCCCCGGAAGGACCAGCCTAACAGGTAAACTGTAACATTAACACAACAACTATAGTTTACCAAACAAATGAACACTAGGTTATACAACGTCTACTAAAAGTACTAAATGGTGTTATGTGATCATTGCAAACCAAAGTCTGAAACCCATATGTATTATACAAATTCAACACTCCCAACCTTAACTTAATTTTTCAGTTATTCATGTAAGGCAAGAAAGTAAGGACTGACAATTTAAATATTTGTAGCACACAGTCAAATCTAACAGTGAGCTAAAACTGAAGTATTTCTAGCCTGAGAAATTCTAAGTTCATGGTTCTCTTGAAGATTAAATTCTACAGATTTTTTGTTTTTCCATAGGAGCAATCTACAATGACAGTCACGCCATCAAATTCATTATCACTGAGCTTAATTTTGGTTTTCATCAATTTTAGTTAGTGGACAAAAAGCTGTATCAGAGCTGCCTTTTCCTACTTTCTACCATTATCCTTCAAATCCCCTCCATTCATTTTCATTGCTCAACCTACCAGAGATCTTTCCTTGCTTAGACTGCTCCTAGAGAGTAACTGCTCTGCTTGCTTCAAAGCCCTTTCTAATCCAAAGCCACCCTACATTCTGTTGCAGGAATGATCTTCCTGAACATATCTCAAACCACACTATTCCTCAACTTAAAAACCATCAAGACCACCAAAATGCCTACCAAATAAAATCCTATTTCTTGGCCAAACACCAAAACTCTGGGAAGCCAAAGTAGGCAGTTCATTTGAGTTCAGGAGTGTAAGATCAGCTTGGGCTACATGGCAAAAAACCTATCTCTACGAAAAATCCAAAAATGAGCCGGGTGTGGTGATGCCCACCTGTGGTCCCAGCTACTCAGCAGGCTGAGGTGGGAGGATCACTCGAGCCCAGGAGACGGAGGTTGCAGTGAGCCGAGATCGTGCCACTGCACTCCAGCCTGGATGACAGCGTGAGAGACCCTGTGTCCCTCCCCGACCCAAAAAAATAATCTCAATTCAAGGCTAGCCACAGTCTAATCTTTACCTGGTTTTCCCAACATATCTCCTACCACTATTGAAGAAATCTATATACTCACGCAGAACTGACTTTCCTGAGACTCCTGTCTATTACTTCTCTAGACTTTTCTTCCTCTTCCTTAAAATACTTTTTCTCTTGTACTACGTACTTCTTGTTCCCATGTATTCACATTTTATTAATAACTTGTACAATTAATACTATCTGTGGATATTCTCCACATCCCTGTTACAAAAAACTCTTTTCTGAATTTCCAGAGTACAGACTCTGTATTTGCTTGTAGCACTATTCAATCTCTTCTTGATACTACAGTTATGTCTCTTTAATTTAATCTCCTCATCTCTAATTTTATCAAAAACAAAATGTCCATCTTATTTCCTTATACTGCACTGCACAGAATAGATGCTCAACATATAGTTGTTAAATGAATGTCTAAAATTCCACTTTATTAAACTATCTAATTTTGGTACATCTTACATAATTTTTAAAAGTCAGTTTACTATAACCTGCTATTTCATCTAGGGTGCTTGCTCTCATATCCAGCATGACTGTTCCATTGAGGATGCAACTCCTTAGTTCAAAAAGACTGTGCAAAGAGAGTGTTGCCACATAAGGTTTACTCCATCGGTCACCGCCATCTTCAACATCCTCTTCAAATTTCAGCCATCTGAATATACAATATGTACAAATATTTTATAAGTAACGAAGATTCCATTTATCTTAATGTGACACAGAAAAACTTGTTCTTTTAAAAAAAGAAACAAAGAAAACACGACCAAACAAACTTTGGTTGCCAACACATTTTCACAAATTACGGTAATGGTCTATAAGTTGTAGAGTCACAAATTCCTTTGTAGTTCCTCTTTCTATCCTAGCTACCATAATAAAAAGCCTACAAAAACAAACTATGGAATTTCATATACTTTCTACTTCTATTCCTCTTCTAAACTTGCAGTACACAAAAGTTTGATTTTCTAAGTTTAAAGACATTAAAATCTACAATGATATAATTTCTTTAACAAAGCATAATTAAGTAAACAAATTTGAGAATAAACTGAAAAATTAAAGATAGAATTTCTACCAATTAATATGGAAATTCTCTGCACACTGGTTTAAAGCACCAGATATCTCATAATTTCAATTTAATATTCCCATTACAAAAAGAAATGAAGTAAAGCCAATTTAAAAATGAAGCTTAGCCTGGGCACGGCAGCTCACACCTGTAATCCCAGCACTATGGGAGGCCAAGGCGGGAGGATCACCTGAGGTCAGGAGTTTGAGCCCAGCCTGGCCAACTTGGTGAAACCCCATCTCTACTAAAAATACAAAACTTAGCCAGGCGTGGTGGTGGGCACCTGTAATCTCAGCTACTCAGGAGGCTGAGACAGGAAAATCACTTGAATCTGGGAGGCAGAGGTTGCAGTGAGCCAAGATCCCACCATTGCACTCCAAGCTGGGTGACAAGAGCGAAACTCAAAAAAATAAAAAAATAAAAAAAAAACAAGAACAAGACTTAGCAGTATTACCTGGCAGTTTCTTTCCATTCATATTCCTCTCCATCTCGGTAACACAGTTCATCCATTTCCGTGAAGAGATCATGGGGAATATGTTCTTCATCATCATCTTCAGTACCAAGGATAAACTGAACTCTCTGGGATGGTGTATCTTTACAAAATAAGAATTTAAATATACTCAAAATTTTCCTCAATTCAAAGTTAAATTCACAGTTTTGAAGAAAGTGAAACACTTTTGGTACCTGTTTAAACAAATATATTTCATCAAAACTCTCTTAGTTATTGAACTATCACAGCTCTGAAAGGAAACAAGAACAAACAATCCAGGAAAAGTCATGAAAAAATAACCTCTATAGAGAAAAAAGGAAATTATATTGAAAATAAATGAGTCAAAGTAACTTTATAATTAACTAAACAAACAAAAATAAAAATAACATTCCAAAACATGAACATAATACTCAAAGGCAGCCCTTTTTCCTCACCAAAACTACATGGAAAGGTTAGAACAGAATATTTAAATATAAGCTAAGGCCAGTCACTGTAGCTCACACCTGTGATCCTAGCACTTTGGGAGGCCAAGACAAGTGGATGACCTGAGGTCAGGAATTTGAGACCAGCCTGGCCAACATGGTGAAATCCCATCTCTAGTATAAATACAAAAATTAGTCAGGCATGTTGGTGAAGGCCTATAATCCCAACTACTCGGGAGGCTGAGGCAAGAGAATCACTTGAACCTGAGAGGCAGAGATTGCAGCAAGCTGAGATCACCCTACTGCACTCCAGCCTGGGCGACAGAGATTCCATCTCAATCAATCAATCAATAAAATACAAGCTATGTTAAAGAATAAAAAATAGGAAATTGCCAAGTTCCAAAAATGAGAAAACTCAAAGCCCCAAGTATACAGAAACTATATTTTTCTACTATCATGAAGAAACAAAACTGTCAGCTTGGGGTTTCGGGGGTAGGACAAGTCACTACGAGAAACAGATAACCCATTCATGGCATCTGAAATTAAACTACCTGTGTAGTATAGGAGCCCTAAACAGAGGAATTAGCATAAATACTAGTCCAAGACAGCTGAAAGCCCTAGGGCCCCATATAAACAAACAACCACAAAGAGTTACCCTGAATATGAGAGATGAGTTCTCACTCAAAATTTACACCCAAGTGAACAATGCTCCAAGTACTTGTGGATGCAACAAACAAGGATATTTGAAGGGATAAAGAGCAGATTAGATGGAACTGTTTTCATAAAAGTCAGATTTGAGAAAATTTCAGAGCATGTGGAAACAATAGATAAGAAGGAAGAAAACATAAAAGATTAACAGGGATGCAGAAGGTCGAGAACTCCAGGACAAGGAAAATATAAAGAATAGGAGGAGAGGCATATAAAAAACATCTGAAAATTTTCTAGTATGTTTATGACATAAGCCTTCATATTGAAGACTCTGCTAGAAAATGTAAGAGGAAGGCACACTTCTCAGTTTGTTAATGAAGCCAGCATTACCTTGATACCAAAACTTATCAGGGATATTACAGGAAAAATAAAACTACAAATTACTGATACTCCATTCTTTTTCAGTCACTTCATTCTCTGTGTTTCACTTTGGACAGTTGCTATCACTGTCTTTAAAATCACTGATTACTTCTCTTTCTCTGCTGTAGCAAATCTTCAGTTAATCCTATCCAGTGTATTCTCCATTTCAGATATTGTATTGTTTTCCTCTCTAGAATTTCCATCTGGGGCTTCCTTCTATTTTCAATAGTTCTCTTTAACATAGTCATATTCTTCTCTGTCCTTTCGAGCATATGGAGCTTATTTATTCTAGTTGCTTTCACATTCTTATTTTGCAATTCCATCAACTGTCATTTCTGGATCTTTACTGATTTATTTTTCTCCTGGTTGTGGCTCATACTTTCCTGTGTCTTTATAACTCTGATAATTTCTGGATTCCAGATACTATGAACTTAACATGATCAGGTGCTAGATTTTATTTTCTTTCTTTTAGTTGTGTAATACTTTGCCCTGGCGTACAGTTAATTTAATTCTTTCAAGACCTACCTTTAAGAACTGTAGTGTAAAACTAATCTAGACTCACTGCTAAGGCAAGAGCCTTCTGAGAACTCTACCCAATTCCCTGTATGTGTCAAAGTCTTTCCACTGTGGCTGCGGGGAACACACACTATTCCCAGCCTTGTGTGAAGGTACAGGAACTGCGTAGCCTGCTACTGCTTTCTGGTAGTTTTTCCCAGGCCACAGGTAGTTTCTTCTCATACATGGCCAGATCAGTGATCAGCCAAACACTCAAAAGGATTCATCTTCAGATCTTTGGAACTGTGAATAGCGATCTACTCTCTTGCACTCTCCACCTCAAATTCTAGCCTCTTTGACCTCCCCAAATTCCAATCTATGCTCCTCAACTCTAGGCTGTTTGGATTCCTCTCCCTGTGCCGTGGCCTGAAAACTCTCTGGGCAATAAGCTCAGGTAATCATAGGTATTCTCTCACGTGCTTCTCCTCTCTCAGAAATCAAAGTCCTGTTGCTGCCTTTTGTCCAATTTCTTAAAACTACTGTTTCAGCCTGGCTCAGTGGATCACACCTATAATCCCAGTACTTTGGGAGGCCGAGGCAGGCAGATCATTTGAGGTCAGGAGTTCAAGACCAGCCTGGCTAACATGGTGAAACCCTTTTTCCACTAAAACTACAAAAATTAGCCAAGCGTGGTGGCACACGCCTGTGATCCCAGCTACTCTGGAGGGTAACACAGAAGAATCGCTTGAACCTGGGAACCAGAGGTTGCAGTGAGCCAAGATCCCACCACTGCGCTCCAGCTTGGCCAATAAGAGTGAAACTCCATCTCAAATAAATAAATAAAGAAAACTACTGTTTCATAAATTTTATCTGGTTTTCTAGCAGTTACAAACTTTGTTATTAAATAACAAATGAATTCTAAGAATCCAATAATGTACAACATGATGACTGTAACTAATAATATTGTATTGGCCAGGCACCGTGGCTCATGCCTGTAATCCCAGCACTTTGGGATGCTGAGGTGGGCAGATCACTTGAGGTCAGAAGTTTGAGACCAGCCTGGCCAACATGATGAAACCCCATCTCTACTAAAAATACAAAAAAAAAAAATAGCTAGGCATGGTGGTGGGCACCTGTAATCCCAGCTACTCAGGACGCTGAGGCAGGAGAATCACCTGAACCTGGGAGGCAGAGGTTGCAGTGAGCCAAGATCATGCCAATGCACTCTAGCCATATATATGATCATACTGTACATCTTAAATATATACAAATTTTCTTAATTATGCCTCAGTAAGACTAAAGGAAAATAGCCCCCAAATAGGAATAACTTTTAAAATAAAATGGGGAGAAAATTTAATCCCTGTTATTCCATTGTTTAGAAGCAAAAGTCCTGTGTAATCCCTTTAGAGAGCAGAGAGAAAGAGACTTCATTTTTAGCACATTCTCAAATACAAATTGGTAGTTAAAACAAAAACTTCAGGGACATAAATCTTTTCTAGAATAGTTCTTTTTAAAAAATCAAATATTTTCTTTGTTATAATTTATTTTTCAAACCCCTTTACTTAGTCTTTTCATCCCATATCCTAGCTTAAAACATCAAACCAACTACTTAGGTGAACATATTGATATACTAAGAGTTAAGTAAACAACATTTGTGTCCATAAAAATACTGTGCACCTTTTCACTCTGTTTGAATTAGAGAAGAAGCATGCTGATCCACATACTCACAGAAGAGCCCAGGATATCCTAAACTGAATGGCTGCAATGTATAGAACAGTAAAAATACTTCTAAATTACTTAGTATCACCAAAAAGAGTTCACTAGTGACCCTTTCCAAATTCAGTGTTTACTTTTCCTTTGCTAGCCACATGACCACTTAGTATTATTTTTACTAGGCCATCAGTGTCTCTTAGTAGAGTTTCTTTTTTTTTTTTTTTTTGAGACAGAGTTTCACTCTTGTTACCCAGGCTGGAGTGCAATGGCGCGATCTCGGCTCACTGCAACCTCCGCCTCCTGGGTTCAGGCAATTCTCCTGCCTCAGCCTCCTGCGTAGCTGGGATTACAGGCACGCGCCACCATGCCCAGCTAATTTTTTGTAGTTTTAGTAGAGACGGGGTTTCACCATGTTGACCAGGATGGTCTCGATCTCTCGACCTCGTGATCCACCCGCCTCGGCCTCCCAAAGTGCTGGGATTACAGGCGTGAGCCACCGCGCCCGGCCAGTACAGTTTCTTAATAGATTCCTGTCAGTCTTTTTGGGCTGAAGGTTGGTGATCTATAAAATGAATTTACCTGTATTTTTTAAATGCTAAGATGGCTGAATATTAAAAATGTTAAGATGGTTAAATACAAGACCATATGTCTAGGGCTTCGTAGAATATTTAGACACAGAATTTGCCCTTTATATTTTAGTAGGCCATCAGTATTTTCTTTCCTGTATTCATGTACCAACTGCATGATACATAGTAATTTTTTGTTCCTTGCCTTTTTCACAAAAACTTTCCTTTAGCACACAGGTACCAATAGGACGCAGCTCACATAGCTTTCTTTGCTTTAGAAAGCACACACTAGGACTCGTGGTATACAGATGGCCTTATACTAATAATGCCCTGTATGTCAACTAAGTATAATTTCTAAAAAGCCTCCTCAGGTTTTACAGCCTTTTTTTTTTGGTTCTCTCCTTTCCCACTCTCAAGGTCACTTAAAACAAGGCTATCAATGCTTATTATCAGATAAAGTCTTGTCCCTCTACTATATACCTTTTCTTCTTTCTGATTTCTATTGGTACTGCTATACTTCTCTGCTTTTAAGTAACAAACAAAAACCCTGTCCTTTTACATAAATAATACAATCAAATCAGAGTACTCTTTTTTGCACAGAAAACCAAGTAATCCAGCCTGGTGGATAAAATCTTCTGGCCAAAATGTGGTGTAAGAAGGAAAAAAAAGGTCGGGCACAGTGGTTCACACCTGTAATCCCAGTATTTTGGGAAGCCGAGGAGGGTGATCACTTGAGGTCACAAGTTCAAGACCAGACTGGCCAACATGGTGAAACTCCATCTCCACAAAAAATACATAACGTAGCTGAGGATGGTGGCATGTGCCAGTAATCCCAGCTACTTGGGAGGCTGAGGCACAAGAATCACTGGAACCTGGGAGGCGGAGGTTGCAGTGAGCTGAGATGGTGCCACTGCACTCCAGCTTGGGGCAGTGAGCTGAGATGGTGCCACTGCACTCCAGTCTGGGCAACAGAGCAAGACTCTGCCTCAAAAAAAGGAAAAAAACTTTAATCCCTTCCATGACAGCCTTAGCATTCCCAATGTCTATTCATTGCATATGTAAGTAAGTAAATACACATTAGAAAAAAGAAAATGAAACACTGCTAAATTTGAGGTTAAGTGACTAGGCATAAGTTCTACAATTCCAAGGATGGGATACAATAAAGAAAACAAAGCCCTTTATTTTTTTACTTACACCAAAGAGATCTGGACTTAAAGATTTTTCTTGCCAAATAAAAACAATTTCTTACTTCAATTGGTATTCCCCAATGTATACAATGTGTCTGCATTACTGCAGACATACAATGTTTAAAAGGAAATATTCAATTAAATGAAAATACTTTCCTGGAAAACAGGAACTTTAAACTGTTAAAGGAGAACTGTTTTCTCTTACCATAAGAAGGAGATTCCCGTCCATCTTCTTTATCTGATTCTTTATCTTTTCTTCTCCGGTGGTGATGTTTGTGTCCACGATGCCTATGACGCCGACGACTCTCTTTACTAAACGGGACGTGAACACCAATATATACAGCTCTATGACCTATGAAAAGGTTCACAAACATATTACTAGCTTTCCAAAAGAGAAAAAAGTGATATATGCCAACGTACTCCAAAATCTACTCTGATAAAGAATATAAGTTTGTGTAATTAACAATGATAGTCTCCATTTACTTCTCTTATTTTACAAAGCACTACACAGAATATTATGCCAAGTGCTAATATCATTGACAGGTGATTGTACTAAATCTATGAATCTCTTATGTAAATATTTGTACATCTAAAAAGATATCTTAAGAAAGAAGAGCTCAGCCCACCTGAAATCATACTACGTAGACATATATTTATTCCATCTACATTGATGGCCAACCATAGTTAGTAGAGGTCCTTAAGATATAAATTTTAATAACAATTAAATACTTTATAAAAAATATATTTACTAATTTTTTAGAGCTTTGAAAAAAATCAATAAAGACCAAACTACTGAGTGCTACATTAAATGTAAATAATCCAAATAAAGGGTAGAAACTGTCAGATTAGATAAAAAAGCAGTAAGTTACTTTGCTTTTAAACCAGTAAAAGCTCCTGCTGATATTGCATTATCCTAACTTTGCAGTCTAACAACAAAACAGTTATGAAAGGCAGTTTCTGCTTTTGCCCACTAGATGAAACTCAATCAGGAATCCTAGCCACAGAGCTAGGAGCACTATGTCAAATATAAAATGAGTGTTGAGTGAAGGGGGATGTGAACTACAAGGTCAACTAATTTGCAACTATGTACACAATTTAAAAAGTAATATGCTGAAATACAAATAGTTAATGACATTCTTTTCCTAACATAAGATGGTCAGAAAACAAGTACTTCAAGAGGCTTGGGATCTCCATCTTTATATGTGATTTGAAGTACAGTTGATCCTCATTATTTTTGGGATTCCATATTTGTGAAGTTGCTGATTCATTAATATTTACTAGTAACCACAAAATCAATACTTGTTAAGACTTCATGCCATTTTTCGGACAGGCACAGAGCAGCAGAAAATTTGAGTTGCCTGACACTCATATCCCCAGCTAAGGCTGAAAATGTGATACTCTAACATCTTATTTCAGCTGCCAATGTATGAATGTCATAAAGTAAAAAATCACCTTTTAAATTAAAAGAGGGGCAGACTTAATACACTGAACTAAAATAATTTTTTCAACATCTCCCAGTACTCTAGCTTAGCACATGGTAAGCATTTAATAAATGTCTATGGAATTAAATCTCAACTACTAGAAAAAAAAAATCCAAATGTAAAAGCTAATCACACAGTGTTTCTTTTTGGAATGATAGAAATGTTTCAAGAATTAGACAATGGTGTTGGTTGCATAATACAGTGAATACATTTTTTAAAAAATTGTAGACTTTAAAATGGTCAATTTTATGTTATGTGAATTATCAATTAAAAAGCAATAAGAAATAAATATAACAAAACTCAATTTTATTCTAATGAAACTATTTCTTTCAGAACATAAAGAAAAGTGGAAATTAAACAGTTAAATTCCCATCACTCCACTGGGAATTACAACGTTGTTCCTCCAATTAGTACTAATGGGTCTTGGCACACAGCCCCAATGCACCAAGATAAAAATAAATGCCATGAGTGTGCAGTTTAGAAAGACTAGATAAAATAAATAAAAACACACTAGAATCCAAAGATTGGTAGATTAAGCCTTATTGTATTTTCTTCTTTTACAATTGCCTCTAGTGTCCTCTGTTGTAATTTTTTTCTTTCTCTTTCCTTTTTCTTCTGCTCTTACTTATTCTATCAAGAGCCTATTTACTCAAACTCTCTTAGATAAACTTAGTATCTCCCTCAAACTTGATATCAAAATGTAGTTGTATACAAAGTATGCAGAGCTTAGGGCCTATGATAACCAAAGGAAGTGAAGGAACATAGCCAAGTGCCTCTCCCTTCATATTCCAGGTCACGTATAGGTGAGAGTTGACATTAAACATTAAATGTATTACTGTACACTTGACTTAGTAAAATTAGCGCTAACATTTTTAATCTCCCTAGCTCCTATAATTCACAGGATCTAACCATAAGCTTCTTGATAACTGAGGTTCTTTCTGGAAGCCCTAACAAGCCTAGGCTCTTAAAGCCCATTTTTAGAGTTAAAAAAAAAAAAAAAGAAAAAACTTACAATATAAATGAAAACTCTTGTTTCTCTGTCCATCTCTTTTTTAAAATAAACAATTGATAACCCAATATACTACTAGCTCTCATTGAAGATTTTAACTTAATGATGTATAGTTCCTAAAAACATCCCCCAAAAATGTCTATCAAAACATTTGCTATGAACACCATCTTAACCACGTGTTTGTGGTTAACATCATCAATAATAAGTCATGTTGATATCATACTGTCCACACATATAGTGAACTGAAAAGGGCATGTTACTGTAGCATGCTTCCCAAATACCTATAACCTCCACCTACTCTTGATAACATCAGACTAAACCCAAACTGAGAAACATTGTATGAAATATCTAACCATTACTCTTCAAAAGTGTCAAAGTCATGAAAAACAAAGAAAGAATGAGGAACTGGTATAGATTAGGAGACTTGTAATTAAATGTACTGTTACAGAGCCTGAACTGGATCAAGTGAATCCTAGAACAGAAAAAGGCCATTAGTAGAAAACCCAGTGAAGCCTAAAATCTGTGGTTTAATAGTAAACTAGTAATTAATCAGATTCTAATTAAATTAGTAATTAACCAGTGTTACTTTCTTCGTTTACACAAATGCATGGCTGTGCAAAATGTTAACATTAGAATAAACTGGGTGAAGTGTATGGAGGAACGCTCTGTGCTGCCTTTGCAGCTATTCTGTAAATCTAAAATTATTTTCAAAGGAAAGAAACCACATGCCAGGACTTCTTCCTGTTTAAGGAGGAATGATGGGCAAATAACTCAGTTGCTCTAAAACTCTATGCAGAGGTTATTGCAACACTTTAAAAGGCTAATGTAACACCTATAAAATGAATGTTTAGATGGCAACTAATGATAACTGTGGTTTATTAGTCTGGCACTTTAGTGTACTCATTATACAAATTACTCGGCCTGCCAGAAATGAAAAAAATAAAAGAATTAACCAATTTTGTGACTCTGGCCTTTCTTCAGTTTTCCAAGTTAAGTTAATGGTAACCATCACTAAATTCTGAAAAGCATTCTGAACTCTTATCTTTTGCCAGTACTTTCAAATGGCACTCTTCTAAATGTATGCATTACAACAATAACAAACAAAAACTCAACAAATACTAGGTAAAACTTAAGAGGATACTTATAATAAACATTAATTAGTAATTTATCCAACTAAGCAAAGTAAGTTATTTTAAACAAACTTACTTTCTAGTTCTTCTTTTTCAAACTTGGTGTTCACAGTTGAGCTAGTTTTGCCAAGATCCACAACAGCTTCTTCATCAGGACCCTAAGAATAAATTATTCTCATTGACTCGTGAGATCATAATCTATCGAGGACCTATCATACACATCCTTTGAAATGGCAACAAAATATAAAAGACTGCTTTCTTTTAAATAAATGAATTCTTATTGTAGCTAACTGCATTATTTTAAAAATGTTATAAGCTGCTTAAATCCACAGAAGACCATTCAAAAATCCCATAGTAAGAAGCGAAATTGCAAAGATTTTTAAATGGTTTTCTGTGCAAATTACTAAATAAGTGGTAATACATTCATTTCATCCTCAAACGACAGACCTTCCAGGGTTAGAGATTAAAGAAAATGTGATGTGAGGGGAGTCCTTGGATGCCAACGTGGAATGCTTTCTTTCTTGATCTTTGCTCTTATGTGTCCTAAACAACAGGAAACAGTTATGCTGGATTGGATTATGGTCAAACATAAAGTTGTCAAAAAAAAGTAGACTCGACATGCAGCACTACTTTATATTAATCAAGAGCTAACAAAATTTAAAAGAACTTTTTATTTTCCCCCAAAGTAAAATCCATGCCAAAATTTAACCTCTAGGGAAATTCTAGTTTCAGTTGTGAAAATCCCACCTTCATAATTTTGTTCTCTTTTCAGTTCAACAAAAAGTCATTAAACATATTTATTGTAAAATATTGTATAGGCAGTTTTTAAAACGGGAAAATTTTAGCTTTAACTTCCCTTCTCAACTTGTAATAACTTTCAAACGGACATTCTAATTATCATTAACTACTTACGCACAACGATTCTGTGCCACGGCTAGAGAGAGAAGAACAAATACCCAACCCTCAAAAAGTCTTCGAAATCTAGTCCTGGTTTCTAGCCGGACCACCTATAGCTCCCTCTGGACCCATACCCAGCATGGGGCTATCGGAGCTATGCAAACCCTCCCTGACCTCTACCAGAGCTGGCCAGGCAGCTCCACACTTTTTTACAATGTATACCAAGTAAACTGAGATACAATTGTTGCTTCTATGGAAACCCTCAGTGTTCAAATCCTTAGTAGGTAAACTCAGGAACTGAACTGATTTAATTAAATTTTCAAATAAATTCCTTGCTATCCAAACTACCACTATTTGTTACCCAAAACTCAGCAGGACACAGTATATGAAGTAAATGCAGATCTTTTGATATCCAAATTTACTTTCTAAAGGCTATATATCCAAACTGTAAATCAAATACATTTGGATATCAGGACATATATGTATACAACTCTGAATGATTGGTGTTCAATTTAAGATAGGTAACAGAGGTATCAAATGACTTGCTATGGTTCCATATTTAAAGGAGTGGGAGCAAACCATGTAGACCATGAGACAATTTCATATGACGGACTAAGAAGATGGGCCAGGTGTGGTGGTTCACACCTGAAATCCCAGTACTTTGGAAGGCTGAGGTATGAGTATCACTTGAGCCCAGGAGTTTGAAACCAGCGTGGGCAACACAGCAAGATCCCCATCTCCATTTATTTAACACGATTTTTAATTTAACAAAATTTTAAGGCCGAGCGTGGTGGCTCACGTCTGTCATCCCAACATTTTGGGAGGCCGAGATGGGTGGATCACCTGAGGTCAGGAGTTCGACACCAGCCTGGCCAACATAGTGAAACCCTCTCTCTACAAAAAAAATAATTAGCCAGGTGCACAAATTAACCACGCTGCCTTATAGCATTCGCTTCCTCAGTAACAAGGAAAAGCCAAAGTAGGAAACCAAACCAAACTCCAAAAGTGCAAGAACAAGTAATGAATAATTTCCACCCAAGAACGAAGTCATGCTCTAAAATCTTTAGCCAAATCCTCCAATGACTTCATGTCGTTGAGTCTCTGAACATGCATAGGTACAAAAGATAAGCTCTCCTAAGTAAAACGCACAGAAGTTGTACCCTGAGAGGTAGCATATTGCCTATTCTAAAAGGGATTAACTGCTCACATTCCAAACTTTCATTTAGGTTGCACAATTGCCAGGATATGAAGCAAAACAATTAACTCTCACCTTCAAATAAAAACAAAAAGGACTCAAAAACAGCTTAAGTTATATAGTCTCACAATACTTACAAATATATTATTTACTATACTTATTTAAAATACACATACCCTTTGACCTCTAAATATCTATCATGGATAAAGGATCCCACATGTACCAAACATGACATATATAAAAATTAAAAATAAAAATAAAAAAAAAGAGCACATCTTCTCATGCTCTACCCAGGCTGCTCCTACTAGATACTGTCTGCGAAGCCTTGGGCAAGAGAAAGTTCCACGTCTCTGAACTTTCATTTTCATTGAGGCATTCTTTCTAATATTTAAAAAAATGAAACAAAAATGTGTGTCAATAGTAACAAGACAATCTCTTACCAAAGAGTTCTAGGAAAGAGTTTGAGAAAGCAGACCCAAAAAATGGAAGCAGATCTTATGTCCTGATAAGAAAAAGTCTCAAAGATATTCGTTTAGTGAAAAAGCACATTGTAGTGAATAAGGTCAAGTTTATGTTAAAAATATTTACAAGACTAAACCAAACTTTTATTGCCATAGTTACAGCTTTTCATATGTATTTATTTATATTAAGTAAAAAGCAGGGGAAAAGGCTTGATGGTATCCACACCAAATTCTTTTTTTTTTTTTTGGTGCTAAATGTGCTACTGCAGCTCAGACACACCAAATTCTTAACTGCTCATTTCTGGAAAGGGAACTGGGTTTGAATGGAAGTCAAATCAGAATATGAATTTATTGTTATTGTTTCAATTTTCAATGAGAATGTTTTCATGTGTAGCTTGCATAACTAAATTATTTTATTTCACTTCATTTCATTTTAATTTGACAGAGTCTCCCTCTGTTGCCCAGTCTGGAGTGCTGCCTTTGGGAGGTCGAAGCAGGCAGATTATTTGATGTCAGGAGTTTAAGACCAGCCTAGCCAACATGGCGAAACCTGTCTCTACTAAAAATACAAAAATTAGCTGAGTGTGGTGGAGCACTCCTGTAATTCTAGTTACTCAGAAGGCTTGAACCCAGGAAGTGGAGGTTGCAGTGAGCCGAGATTGCACCAACGTACTCTAGGCTGGGCCACTGAGCAAGATCCTGTCTCAAAAAAAAACAAAAACAAAAACAAAAACCTAGATCATAAATTTAAAAACCCAGCATCAACATGTGACAAAATCAAATTCAATTCAAAATGCAAATCCCAGCAAAATCAAACCAAGTTTTGTCAGAAACAGATTTATACCTTCATAAGACATTTTACTAATTCCTCTCATAGTTATTTATCTTGCCTGAAGAAGCAAAATGCACAATTTATATTTCTGGTCAAATTATCAAAAATGACACTTAACATGCCAAAGGCAAAGTACTAGGAGTAAAGGATGTTAAAAGACTCCTTTAAAATATATGGTAAATCTAGTCTAATATTCTTTTTGACACCCTGAAGTTTACAAAACTCCATCAAAACAGCCATCAGAGATCCCTGTTACAATTTTTTTTTCCATTACGTAAGACATATGGCTATTGCCCAAAAGTAATGCCTGTCATAAATTATGATCAATCACATAATTTCATAGTTATCGAACACTTTAACTTCAAAACATACTTAACTATTAAGAAAAAGTGATTTCTTTCCTAATATCTCAGCCAAATAATTTTTAAAGACTCATTCAAGTAATATAAACTAACCAAAGAGTGAGTTTTATAGAAGAATAAAGATGCTATGAACATTTTTAACTTTACACACAGAATTACTCTTCAACAGATGACATCCACAGCCAAGGACACAGAGGATGATACTATTCTAAGCCAGTGCTAATAAGCCTGACATTTCTTCGAGCTTCACTATTCAACTCTGACTCAAATTGTAAATAAAATACAAGATCTTAATTAGGTACATACAGGTAACTTCTTCTCCAGGCGAAATCTTTCCATAGTAATACAGAAATGCCTTGTTTTTGATGATGTAATGCAGTAAGTCCCTTGAAGATTCCAGGGACAGTGAGCACATATCTGATTTAGGTCACTGTGCTCTGCAGAGATGAACTCTTCTAAGTTACTTTTATGGCGCAGCCAATCACTGTGTTCTAAGTTACCTAATCTTCAAAGCTAATAACTACAACCTACACAGGGTCACAGCATAACAGATTTGGAAAGTAATATACACATTTAGTTTTAAGTAAAAATACCAAGAGGAATGCAGCAATCCATTTTCAACTAAAACCTTTCTGCAATGTTAGTACAAAGAGTGCATACTCTAAGAATACATGTGGATAGATGTGTGAGAGTATCTATACCATAGAGAAGATACTTTCAAAACTATGCTCAGTTAAATCTAGACCTTTAATTCGTTTCAGAAAAAATCCAAAGGTGTTTCTATTTGAAAAATTTCACCTTTTTAATAATACAAAATTTATGCCAACTCACATGTAACTGTATTAATAAATGGATTAATAAATCATATTATAGTTTATAATTATCATTTTAGCCAAAACAAAGTGTTAACATGGACAATAGTTAGAAAAAAAATGACACTTGGGATTCTCCACATTCTTAAAAATTCCTGAATATCTCACAGGGGCTTTGTTTATACAAGTTACCACATCAGGATTAAAACGGAAAACTTCAAAATATTCATTCAGAATCATTTAAACAATAATAAAGCCATTACATGTTAACATACTAACATTTTAATAAAATAACTTCTCAAAAACAAGACAAAATTTAGTGGGAAGAATGGCTCTGTTAATTTTCACATATTCAACATATCTTAATTTTTACGTATTTAACTTCATAGAAGACAACTGGATTCTCAAACGTACTTCTGTAGTCAATCTGATGTGATCTCTCCTTGGTTGAAGTTCATTTAAAAAAAAAATCCAGGGCTGGGCGCTGTGGCTCACATCTGTAATCCCAGCACTTTGAAAGGCAAGGTGGCTGGATCACAAGGTCAAGAGTTCAAAACCAGCCTGGCCAATATGGTGAAACCACATCTCTACTAAAAATACAAAAATCAGCCGAGCGTGGTGGCAGGTGCCTGCAGTGTCAGCTACTGGGGAGGCTGAGGGAGGATAATCACTTGAACCCGGGAGGTGAAGGTTGCTGTGAGCAGAAATCACACCACTGCACTCCAGCCTGGGTGACAGAGCAAGACTCCATTTTTATGAATACTTATTTTGTCATTCAGAATATTAAAGCAAAACAAAATGGCTGAGATTTAATAAGATAACTAGTTTTTACTGCTTCACTAAAGTGCTCTTTGTATACACAGATTTGCTTCTTGGTACCATCAATTCTATAAGGTAGCAAATAGATGATATTTAATATTTTCTATAAAAACATCTATATCCCATAGCTAAAATCTTACTACCCTGCTCATCCTGGAGAATTCACTCATGATATGCACTAAATACATAACAAAATAAGAAATGTAAAACTAATACATCAAACAGAAAAGATACTTTCTTTTAATCTTTCACAACTTTACGTCGGGAGACTGACTGTAGGTAGCATGTCTTATACTTCAAATGCAATTTGAAAGACATGTCACATACTTCAAATACAATTAAGGCTTCTCAGCTCCTCCAAGAACAGAAATCCCAATAACATCAACAGTTATAATACACATATAATTAGTTACATATCTGAAATATTCACCCTTATGATGTATGATATACACTTGGCAAATAAACATAAATCTGAAGACTCAAATATGAGAGTAAGCCATGTGTCATTCAATTATTTTTTAAATTCTCAATACGTCAAGCCCCCAAAGAACATCTGCAAATAATCAGGTTAAAAACTAGTTTCTGGCTGGACATGGTGGCTCATGCCTGAATCCTAGCACTTTGGAAGGCTGAGGCGGGCAGATCACCTGAGGTCAGGAATTCAAAACCAGCCTTGCCAACATGGTGACCCCACCTCTATTAAAAACACAAAAATTAGCAGGGCATGGTGTGTGAGCCTGTAATATCAACTACTCTGGAGGCTGAGGCAGGAGAATTGCTGGATCCTGGGAGGCTGAGGCTGCAGTGAGCTGAGATCACACCACTGCATTCTAGCCTGGGCAACAGAATGAGGCTCCATCTCAAAAAAAAAAAAAAAAAAAAAAAAAAA
>NW_022436944.1:47361339-47366931 GCF_009761245.1 Sapajus apella
AAAAAAAAAAAAAAAAAAAAAAAAAAAAAAAAAAAAAAAACCATTTCTAAAATGACCTCTTGAAATATACTTCCTGTGGAAAACCTTGGCCCTCCCCACCAGGACTTAAGAGCTTAACCTGCTGGTCAAGCACATGTCTGCCCCATTCCTCTCCTCCCCCACTGGATTATAAAAACCATAAGCATAGGGATTTGGGTGGGAGGAAGGGAAGGTTAAGCAACCCAAGAGGAAAAAGAAGAAAGAAACTAAGTGCATGTGCCAACTTTTTAACTTCCCAAATACAAACAAAATGTTATATATCAAAATACGAATGACACACCTCTCCAACATTTCCCATTGTAAGTAACACTATCATGGACACTATTAAACCAATATTCCAATAAAATTTTTAAAAATCAAGGTTTTAAAAAATCTAGGTAAAATAGGTAAAGTTAGTTTACTATGTTCTTTGATAAAATAAAAATATAAAGTAACTCAACAAATAAACTGAAGCTTTAATCAATAGGCTTTCATTTGTCTAATTATTCAAAGATTTATTTTCAGTGTAATTTTACTGAATAGCAGGCATACACAGAAGTCTCATTTGACCCCTCGTTCCGTTTTCAGCCTTCTTGCTAATGTTTTTATGCAAATAGGAATATATATGTTCTTACAAAAAGAGAGCATTCGTTACACACTTACTGTTTTATATATAACCTATATTTTTTAACTTAAGGTACATTTTTAAGTAATTTGTCAAATTAATCTATAAATGGTAGAAAAATCCAAGGTTACAAAAGTGCCCCCAAATAACCAAGCATTCCTCCCATTCCCACTTCCGCTTATGAGCTAGAACCACATTCTGTTGTGTCTTGTTAACTATTTCTGATTGCTAGAGTTACCATTGTAACTTTAAATAATCTATTTTACATCTTGGTTTATCAATTTTAGACAGTATCTGTTTGTTCCACAAAAAAGAAAAGAATTTTCTCTAACACACCCATATCTTTTCATTTGCAATTTGCAATCTCTCTTCCACATCTCAGTTTTATATATATATATATATATATATATATATTTTTTTTTTTTTTTTTTTTTTTTTTTTTTGAGACAGGGTCTCACTCTGTCGCCCAGGCTGGAGTACAGTGGCGCAATCTCTGCTCACTGCAAACTCTGCCTCCCAAGTTCAAGCAAGTCTCATGTCTCAGCTTTCCTAGCAGCTGGGATTGCCAATGCCTGCAACCACACCCTGCTAATTTTTATATTTTAAGTACAGACCCAGTTTCTCCATGTTGGCTAGGCCGGTCTTGAACTCCTGGCCTCTACAGATATCCACTCGCCTGGGCCTCCCAAACTGCTGGGATTACAGAAGCCACTACACTCAGTTTATGTTTTTTATTTTTGTATCAAGATTCATAACATTTACATTCTATTCAACTAATAAAGCCTTCTAAGCTGTGTCCTCTGGTTAATTCTAAAAACTGACAGCTCATATTAATAAGCATTTGAAGTACTAGAATTAAATACTGTATTATCTAGTGCAGAACCAAGAATTAAAATTGGACCATCTGAATCAATGTCACCAAATCTCTACTGCTCACAAGAGACTATCTCAAACATTAAAGTCAAGTAGATCCCTCTCTTCATTTATTATCAAGTGTGTTTTCCCCTAAGTTGTCTGAGTGATGTTCAACTCATATTATTCCTTTTTCATTTAAGAAGGCCTTGAGAAATATGCTTCACAATGAATATATGGGTAATAAAGACAATCTTTTCATGTTCAAAAATCACTTTACCTGATATGTATTTTGGATAGATACCTTCTCTCAGGTACTATGCCATGGCCTTTAAGAATCTGGTGCTGTTGACCAGAAGCCTAATATCCACTGGGTTTTTGTTTCATCAAGGTGTGTCTAGATGTGTCTTTTATTATTCCTTCAGGATTCCCAGTAGACCTTTACAACATGACTCCAGTATAATGAAAATAAAACAAATCTGTCAAGAAGTGACAAAATTATAACCAGATATCAAGAGCAAACATATTAAAGTGTAAAATACTAAAGATTTTGGCGGGGCGCAGTGGCTCACACCTGTAATCCCAGCACATAGGGAGGTCAAGGTGGGTGGAACACAAGGTCAGGAGTTTGAGACCAACCTGGCCAATATGGTAAAATCCCATCTCTACTAAAAACACAAAACTTAGCTGGGTGTGCTAGCAGGCGCCTGCAGTCCAAGCTACTCAGGAGGCTGAGGCAGAAGAATCATATGAACCAGGGAGACAGAGGTTACAGTGAGTAGACATGGACCACTGCACTCCAGTCTGGGCAACAGCAAGACATCACCTCAAAAAAACAAAACTTAAAGATTTTGCTTGTTACGTGAGCTGTAAGATTCCACTGTCTGTAGGAAAATCCATCAAATTTGATCGTGGAGCTAATGTAAGGAAAACAGAACAAAAAACAAAATTATGTTTATTTGCAGATGATGTGATTGTGTACCTAGAATGACAGATTCAACCAATCGGCACAAATAAAAACATTCATTTGACCAGACCTAGTGGTTCACCCGTGCAATCCCAGCTACTTGGTAGACTGAGGCAGGGAGAACTGCTTGAGCACAGCAGGCACAGGTTGCAGTGAGCAGACATGGCAGCACTGCTACTCCAGTCTGGGTGACAGAGCAAGACTTCATCTCAAAAACAAACAAAAACCACATTCATTTGAAGGTAACCAATTACAAGATAAATTAAAATCAATAGTTTTTCTTTAATTAAGCAGTAACAGGCCAGGAATGGTGATAATCCTACTTTGCTAGACCAAGGCTGGAAGACTGTTGAGGACAGGAGGTTGAGAACAGCCTAGGCAACACAGAAAGACCTTGTCTCTACAAAAGGCAATAACGATGCTAGATGCGGTGGCTCACACCTATAATCCTAGCACTTTGGGAGGTCGAGGCGGGCGGATCACGAGGTCAGGAATCGAGACCAGCCTGACCAACCTCGTCTCTACTAAAAATACAAAAATTAGCAGGGCGTGGTGGCGCGTGCCTATAGTCCCAGCTACTCAGGATAGCTGAGGCAAGAGAATCGCTTGAACCCGGAGGCGGAGGTTGTGGTGACCCGATATCGTGCAACAACAACAACAACAACAACTACGACAACAACAACAACTAGCATGCTCCTGTAGTCCCAGCTACTAGGAAGACTGAGGTGGGAGGATCACTTGAACCTGGGAGAGAGAGATTGCAGTGAGCCAAGACTGTACCACTGCACTCCATCCTGAGAAACAGAGTGAGATTCCATCTCAAAAAATAAGAAAAAGAAGAATACGAACCAAGTAATTCCCTTAAGTGAAAATACAAATGGCCAATAACTAAAGGGACACGCTCACTAAATGTTTAACAAATGGAATTTAAGACCCATCAGACTAGGAAAACCAATTTTAACGAACCACACATGAGATTTTATTTTTTTCTTTACCTTTTTTTTGGGGGGAGGGGGGGCGGGAAACGCAGTCTCCGTCTACTGCCCAGGATGGAGTGCAGTGGCACAATCTCGGCTCACTGCAACCTGGGCTTCCTGGGTTCAAGACATTCTCCTGCCTCAGCCTACCTAGTAGTAGCTGGGACTACAGATACGCGCCACCACGCCCAGCTATTTTGTTGTTGTTGCTGTTATATTTTCAGTAGAGACGGGTTTCACCAGGTTGGTCTCAAAATCCTGACCTCGTGATCCGCCCGCCTCGGCCTCCCAAAGTGGTGGGATTACAGGCGTAAGCCACCACGCCCGGCCTCTGTAATTTTTTAAAATTCACATTTAAAACCAGTAGAGGCAGGCAGATCACCTGAAGTCAGGAGTTGGATGGAGACCAGCCTGGCAAACATGGCGAAACCCAGTCTCTACTAAATATACAAAAATTAGCTGGGGGTGTGGCGGGTGCCTGCAATCTCAGCTACTCAAGGGGCTGAACCCCGGAGGCGGAGGTTGCAGTGAGACGAGATCGCATCATGGTACACCAGCCTGGACGACAGAGCGAAACTCCACCTCAAAAACAGGGAAAAAAAAAAAAAAAAGGAAAAGAAAGCCCAGCGCGGTGACTAATGCCTGTAATCCTAGTGCTAGTGCCAAGTAAAAAGGGTTCCCAAGCTAAGCTACCAGTGGCCTGCGCACTGGGAACATGGGGTGGAGCCGCAAAAAGGTCGAGCCATTTGCAGGGGGAAGAGCCTGGCCCCGCCTGTTCCGGGGTAGTAACGTGGGATTCAATTGGTGGCCTAGCAGAACTCCATCTCACTTTGCTGTGTTCTTTCTCTTGGGACTCTACGAGGCAATCTGCGCACTGGGAGGATGGGGTGGAGCCGGGAAAAGTTCGTGCCATTTGCAGCAGAGGAAGAGCCTGGTCCCGCCTGTTCCGGGGTAGTAACGTGGAATTCAATTGGTGAGATGGACAGCCGGTTAGGAGGGCTCCATCTTACTTTGCTGTGTTCTTTTTCTCTTGGGAGTCTACAAGACAATCTGCGCACTGGGAGGATGGGGTGGAGGCGCGAAAAGTTCGCGCCATTTGCAGGTGGTAAGAGCCCGGCCCCGCCGGGGAAGTAACTTGGAACTCAGTTGGTGAGACGGGCAGCCTGTTTGCAGGACTCCATCTTACTTTGCCATGTTCTTTTTCTCTTGGGAGTCTACGAGGCAATCTGCGCACTGGGAGGATGGGGTGGAGGCGCAAAAAGTTCGTGCCATTTGCAGCGGAGGAAGACCCTGGCCCCTCTTGTTCCGGGGTAGTGACGTGGCTTTCAATTGGTGAGATGGATAGCCTGTTAGCAGGGTTCCATCTTACTTTGCTGTCTGGTCGTTTTCCTTTTCGACCAATAAATTCGTAACTCCCCACCTTTCAAAGTGTCTGTGTGCCTAATCTTTCCCTCCCTTGTGACAAGAACCCAGATTTGTCTACAACATCAGCACTTTGGGAGGCCAAGGTGGGAGGATTGCTTGAGCTCAAGGGTTTGAGAAGAGCCTGGATAACAGTTGAAACCCTGGAAACCCTGATCTCCATTAAAAAAAAAAAAAAAAACTCAAAAATTAACCCGGCGTGCCTCTAATCCCAGCTACTCAGAAAGCTGAGGCACAAGAATCACTTGAACCCAGAAGGCGGAAGATACAGTGAGCCAAGATTGCGCCACTACACACCAGCCTGGGAGACTGTCTCAAAAAAAAAAAAAAAAAAAGCTGTAGTTTTTAATATCACATTTTCATGTTTTAGAAAGGATAAAATCCATTTGTGAGTTTGTGTTTATATGAACACATAGAAGGCTACATAGATTAGTCTGTTTCAACAAAGATGTTTCTCTAAAAACAGTAAAGACCTATTTATTCAATATATTTAATATAAAAGATAACTGATAATTCATTAAGAGTGAAATATTAAGTGACACTTTAGTCCATTCTTCAAAACTACTATCAAGACTGGGCGTGGTGGCTCACACCGGTTATCCCAGCACTTTGAGAGGCAAAGGCCACCAGATCACCTGAGGTCAGGAGTTCGAGACCAGCCTGGCCAACATGGCGAACTCCCGTCTCTACTAAAAATACAAAAATTAGCCAAGCATGGTGGCGGGCGCCTG
>NW_022436944.1:47367031-47395697 GCF_009761245.1 Sapajus apella
CGGGTAGCCAGAGGTTGCAGTGAGCCGAGACTGCGCCACCACTGCACTCCAGCCTGGACAACAGAGCTCCACTCTGTCTCAAAAAAAAAAAAAAAAAAAGGCAAGCAAGCAAGCCAGCCCAGCGCAGTGGCTCTTGCCCGTAATCCTAACGAGAGCACCAAGTAAACAGACCAAGACAACCTACCAGTGGCCCGAGCACTGGGAGGATAGGGTGGAGCGGCAAAAAGTTTGCGCCATTTGCAAGGGGAAAGAGCCTGGCCCCTCCTGTTCCGGGGTAGTAACATGGAATTCAATTGGTGAGATGGACAGCCTGTTACCAGGACCCCATCTCACTTTGCGGTGTTCTTCCTTTTCCTCTTGAGAGTCTACGTAACTATCTGCGCACTGGCAGGATAAGGTGGAGGCGCGAAAAGTTGGCGCCATTGGCAGGGGCAAGAGCCTGTCCCCGCCTGTTCCGGGGTAGTAACATGGAGTTCAATTGGTGAGATGGACAGCCTGTTAGCCGGACTCCATCTTCCTTTGCTGTGTTTTCTCTTTTTTATCCAAGAAATTCGTAACCCCTTACATTTCAAAGTGTCTGTGTGCCTACTCTCCCGCCCGTGTGATACGAACCCGGTTTTGTCTACAACACCAGCACTTTGGGAGGCCAAAGCAGGCGGATTGCTTGAGCTCAGGGGTTTGAGACTAGCCTAGGCAATGTAGTGAGACCCTAGTCTCCACCAAAAACACGAAAATTTGCCAGGCATGCCTGTAATCCCAGCCACTCGGGAGGCTTAGCC
Organism: Sapajus apella; assembly: GCF_009761245.1. Lineage (NCBI taxonomy): Eukaryota > Metazoa > Chordata > Mammalia > Primates > Cebidae > Sapajus > Sapajus apella. Next base: position 47,367,811 of record NW_022436944.1, read on the forward strand.
GTGAAAATCGCTTGAACCTAGGAGATGGAGGTTGCAGTGAACCGAGATCGCGCCACTGCACTCCAGCTTGGGCTACGGAGCAAGACTCCATATCAAAAAAACAAACAAACAAACAAAAAACTACAACCAATTGTTTCAAGTAGATACAACTTTAATAACAAAGCAAGTAACATTTTTGAAAAAGCATTTCACAAGTTCAGCTACCTACAGAAGATGGTTCAAAATTTTCCTAACCATTTTCCCATTTTCTAAAACCGAACTGGTAGGCACAGTTAAAAAAAAAAAAAAAAAGTAATAACGTTTTTGCTGCTTTGCAGTCATTAAATTATACAATCAAATTAACTGATTTAATTCACTTTAAACTAATTTGATTATATAATCAATTTAAGATTTTTTGAAATCTTTAAATTCAGGAGAAAGAAATACTAAATGGCTTAGAATTCGAATTGTGAATTTCAATCAGCCAAAGCGGGGGGAACCTAGAAATTTTAAATTAGGTGGAACACTGTACAGGAATTAAAGTGATTAAGAAAGCATATGCAGTAGCCATTTAACTTCCCTTTACAGATGGGGAATTACCTTTTCGGTATAGGAACATAATACAGGAATGTAACTAGATGCAAATGATACTGCTGAGAAAGCAGAGGACCTGTGTTTCTCTGTATGTCAGAAAAGTGGCGGGGAGCGGGGTACAGAAAAGGTGCACAATTTTAATTATGAGAAGATATGTTTTAAATTCTTAAAATTTTTTACTTTCTTGGCCAGGCACAATGGTTTACGCCTAGAATCCCAGCACTTTGGGGGGCTGAGGCGGATGGATCACCTGAGGTCAGGAGTTTGAAACCAGCCATGCCGGTAATCCTAGCACTTTGGGAGGCCAAGCCGGGTGGATCACAAAGTCAAGAGATCGAGACCATCCTGGCCAACATGGTGAAACCCCATCTCTTAAAAAAAAAAAAAAAAAAAAAAAAAAAAAAAAAAAAAAAAAAATTGTAGCAAGTGTTACTCTCCCAAGTATGTGAAAGAAGAAACTTGAGACTCAGAAAAGTTAAATAATGTTTGCAATTGCTTCAGCTTAGATAAGACAGAATTTAAAATAATGTCCTACCTCTAGGGACAATGCACTTTTCACTGGGCCACTTACAAACATTATTGTTAATTCTCACAAAAACTCCTTACAGTAACACAGCTGATCATTATTCAAATCAGGAGTATGTGATTTCAAAGCACCCATGTTCATTCCCCTAGGCCACATACCATACCCTGTTTTAAACTATATTTTTACTCATAGGCCTTATTTATGGAATTTTAAGTAAAACAATCACAAAAATGTTCACTTCATTATTTTAAAATACTAGCAATTCATTACCAGCTAACAAAATTGAAATCACAGCAATAAGCAGCACAAACATTAACACAATAAACCAGTGTTAATACTATAACAAACGTGAAGATTTTAATTTGATTTACACAGATAAACTTGAAGCAAATAGTCAAGAAAAGAGGAAGTAGAAATCTCTATAAGGCAAATGGAAATCTGTCCCATTTTAAAACATATGTTTCAGTAAGGAGCACAGCCAGTCCACTGGGCTTCATACTGCTAAATATCACTGCTGAGTTCACATTGCTTAATTTGGGCAAACCACTTCAGTTTTTAGCACCACTAAAATTTTAACAGCTCACAGAACTCACAGACACACTTCTTATGTTTACCAGTTTATAAAGGATATTACAAAGGATATAAATGAAGAGATGCGTAGGACAAGGTATAGTTTTCCATTTAGTCCTCTTCAAATTAAACACACTGCCATATTTCAAGTATTTCTGAGTCAAACTGACTAAACAAAGTCTTGCTAATTGTAGATTTTTTTTTTTTTTGCCCATGAGCTTAAAGGCTTAAGCAGTTAATTTGAGTTGGAAATTAAACAGAAGATAATCTGTTGGCAGTTTTCTCCTCATTAAAACTCAATTTATTAATATTATACATGGAACAAGTAATCTAATAATGAAGTATGAAGTTAAATTTGCCAAAATAAAAACTTTGATGTACTGTTAATTTATAAGCCAAATAACAGCATTTAATCTAAATACTAATACTTGGGTGTTAACATTTTAAGGAATACATATGATTGATGTATATATTGAACACATGAATATATATGTATGTATTATTCCCAAAAGAATGAAATCAACTGCTAATCTATAGCAATGGTTTTCCAACTTGTTTTAAGTAAAGGAATAAAACAGTGAGTAGCTCCAACTTTAAAAAATAAAAATAAAAAAACAGCAAACCCTGGAAACACATTTTGCATCACGACCCAGTATGTAACATACCTCTTCACTTGATCTTAGCCAAAAGGCCAAGCATAACATACCTCTTAACATGTCATGTATGTATGTATGCATGAATAAAAGGTTTCACAAAACAATACTTGTCCTTACTATTTGTAACGTAGTTTTTAAGTTTTCTATTCTGTTCCTTTCTTTTCTAACACTTTTAATACACTACACTGTTCTTACAAGTTATTAATAAGTCACAACCTGCTGCTTGGAAAAGATTCAATCTGCAGTAAGGAAGAGATTCAGAAGATGAATATTTGGGGTAGATCCTTTCTGAATTTTATTTAACAATAACTACATTAAAAGCAGGCACAGGCTAGTCAGAATTTCAGCCCCATAGCTATTTGAAATGGAGAACAAAGTGAAAGGGGGCAAATTTGAAGCTTTAATACACCATCAACAAAGTGAGTAAAAAAATTCCCATTAGGGCTGGGCACGGTGGATCACACCTGTAATCCCAGCACTTTGAGAGGCCAAGGTGGGGGGATCACAAGGTCAGGAGTTTCAGACCAGCCTGACCAATATGGTGAAACCTTGTCTCTTAAAAAATTTAAAAAAATAAAATTAAAAAAAAAAATTCCCATTAAAGGTCCCATGCTTTGATTTTATAAACTGTGGTTCGGGTTTATTTGTTTCAGATGACAAACTAAAGCAAAAGTTTTGACATTTGAGGCATTACACAGTAAATGACTCCTAACTAACAGGCCCAACAAAAATTTGTCAGCCAACGCTCATTTTTTACACTTTATGTGACATTCCTGAGGCTGATTGAAAAATAAAGCTGAAAATGTTATCATTTTGGCTTTATACAAAAATCTTCTCAGTGAACAGTATTTACTCCTCCAATCAGCTATTGATTCTAAATGAGCAGAGGCAGCAATCCCCCAACACCTAAAATCACTGCTACCAAATTACAATCTCTAACTGCCCCTAACTATTCAAAGCCCACAATCATAACAAAGAAAGCACTGGCATGGTATAAAACAATCCTCGGAGCTAATCCAGTCAATATTCATTTCTTAACCTTTTAAGCCATTTATTGCTAAACCAATGCAATTAGCAGAGGATAGCAAATAAATTAACATATAAAAATTGAATACATGAGTTTAAGTCAATGACAAGACAGTAAATTTAAAAAAAAAATTTTTTTAACTGACTGGTTGTGGTGACTCACGCCTGTAATGTAATCCCAGCACTTTGGGAGGACAAGGTGGGTTGATCACCTGAGGTCAGAGTTCGAGACCAGCCTGGCCATCACACAGCAAAACCTCGTTTCTCCTAAAAATACAAAAATTAGCCTGTAGTCCTGGCTATTTGAGAGGCTGGGGTAGGAGAATCACGTGAACCTGGGAGGCGGAGGTTGCAGTGAGCCCAGATCACGCCACTGGCACCCCGGCCTGGGCAACAAAGACAGATTCCGTTTCAAAAAAAATATATGAATCAGCTTAAAAAATGGAGGTAAGAAAACATCGCAAAAATTGATAAGCTGGGAATAGTGTGTGTATACACACCATTGGTCCCAGCTACTTGGGAGGCTGAGGCTAGAGGACCACTTGAGTCCAGGAGCCAGGGCTCCTGGGCACTATGATTATGCTTGTGAATAGCCACCACATTCCTGCCTGGGCAACATAGCAAGACCTCATTTCTTTAAAAAATAATGCAACTAATAAAGTCAATACATATACAACTCTTAACAACAAGCTGTATTACTTTAAAATTCCTACTTTAATAACCTCTTTCATAAATCACATTTTTCTAAACTGGAAGAGCAGCTTGAGGCCAGGCTCACGCCCGTAATCCCAGCACTATGGGAGGCTGAGGTAGGCAGATCACTTGAGCTAGAGTTGGAGACTAGCCAGGGCAACATGGCAAAACCAAAAATACAAAAAATTAGCCAAGCATGGTGGTGCGTGCCTATAGTCCCAGCTACTGGGGAGACTGAGGTGGGAGGATTGCTTGAGTCCAGGAGGTAGGGGCTGTAGTGAGCCGAGATCCTATCAGCACTCCAGCCTGCGTGACAGAGTGAGACCCCATTTCAAAAAATAAATCGATAAATAGACAGATGATAGGCAGATTGAGTATATTACCCCATAAAATTCAGTGCCACATATTCTGGAAATTCCTAAACATCTTTAAGTTACGATAATAAATTATAACTGTTATTTCATTTGTTATTGGTAACAAATCTACAGCAGAAAAGAAATTCACTGATGAAAGAAAACAGTTAAAAACAAGTTTTAAAAACAGTCTAAAGCTAGTTAGTGATCAGTACTCTATTTTTAAAAGGAGAGATATATCACATTTTAAATATTTTGTCAAAATGGTTAAATCATTTAAAGGAAGATATTTATATTATGCTTTAAGCTTTTAAACATTTTTGTCAATGTCTTATCCTTTAAAATGTGATGCTTTAGGCAATAAGCCAGTAACAGGCCAGGCGCAGTGGCTCATGCCTGTAATTCCAGCACTTAGCTGGATCACTTGAGGTCAGAAGTTTTTGAGACCTGCCTGGCCAGCATGGTGAAAGCCCATGTCTACTAAAAATGCAAAAAAATTAGCCAGGCATGATGGCACACACCTGTAAACTCAGCTACTTGGGAAGCCAAGGTAAGAGAATTGCTTGAACCTGGGAGATGGAGGCTGCAGTGAGCTGAGATTGTGACACTGCATCCCAGCCTGGGCGACAGAGTGAGACTCAGTCTCAAAAAGAAAGAAAGAAAAAAAAAAAACAGTATCAAACTCCTGCCCACATAGTTATCTAGAATATCTAAATACCAAGAGTTTAAGGATAGTCACGATTTTTTTCTCTTTCTTCTTTCTATACACAAACTCTTTCAGAATTTTGTTATGTCGGATACTCCATAAGAACACAGGCTGATTATTAATAGCAAGTTTCCAAGAGGCACATTTAGCATTTTATACACAGCATTCTACCTTATCATGAGACAAGCCCTGTAAGTTTAATACAGTAATTCCAATTTGCAAATGAGAAAAGTGAGATTCAAAGATGTTAGTTGCCCAAAGCCACCTTGTGGCAGATTAGAAATGGGGAACTCAGGTATATGTGAAACCCAAACATATATTTGTCACATCTAGGTTAAGCCACCTCCAAACTTTACCTTGTTTTCAAAATGAGGGTTGAGGCCTGTGATTATTTACTGAATTTTCTATTACTGAATAAAATGGCTCAGTAACATCAAATGAAAGGCCAAATGAAGGCCAATTTTAGACTGAATGAATCCCTTATTCCTAACAAATGACCAACTTGCCCAAATACAAACAGGCTCATAACAAAATCTTATCCGAGGATACTGCTAGTGGCATAAGCAAAAATGGATAAGGAAGTTACTCTTGCACATTTCATAATTAAGGTCATTTGGGAATAATTATGAAAAAAAAAATAATAAAGACAAACTATTACTGAAAGGACTCTACTGAGTCAGTGCATTGGCTAATTATAACACCTGTATAAACATTTATGCATGGATTGGCAAGTTAGGGAGGCAGAGTCCAGGAAGGAAGAGGGTCTGCAAACCTCGAAATCACAAAATTAAAAGCAGATGAACAGAAAAATTATTTTTCTACTATGTAAGTAATAATTCTAAAAAGAACAGAATAGAGTAATTTCAAACCAATACATATAACAGCTGACATCTGGAATCTGAAATCTCTTGTCATTTGGTGGTTTTATAATCACATATATCAGAAGTCACTGCTTTTCATAAAGCAAAATTACACAAGTATTAAGATTTAAGTAAAATACCCACTGTTTTCCAACAATCAGTGTAAATATACTTAAAAGTGGTGAAAATAGGATTAAATTTTCATGAAATTTTCATTTGAATGGTGCTTAATATTCACCTGCCTAAAATTTTCTCTCAGGTTTAAAAAATGTTACGTACTCTTTGGAATCAATCCAACTTGCACTTACTGTATTTACTCAACACTGCCACTCAAGGAAACAAGGCAAGAAACATTCTCTTCTACTGGCAGTTGTATCAAGCAAAGTAGCATTCTTTTTCTTAATGGTTACTACCATAAACAAAAAACATACAATGTATCACTTGACTAATTAAACAATTAACTAGCAGTATATTCAATTTCCAATCTTATTGAGTCATGATATCATCTGCTATCCTTTGGCTCTGTGCCCCCACCCAAATCTCATGTCAAGCTGTAATCCTCTTGTGTTGAAGAAGGGGCCTGGTCAGAGATGACTGAATCCTGGGGCAGATGAGAACAGGAAGTTCTCATGAGTTCTCATGAGAGCTCGATTTTGAGAGTGTGTAGCATTTCTCGCTTCTCTCTCTCTCCTGCCACCATGTGAAGACTTCTGTGCTTCCCCTTCTACCATATCTGTTTCCTGAGTCTTCCCATCCTATAACCTGTAGAACTGAGTCAATTAAATCTCTTTCCTTCATAAACAACCCAGTCTCAGGTAGTTCTTTGCAGCAGTGTCATAACAGACTAACTTCATCCTAACATTCATCTGCTGAACAAATACATTTGTTCAATGTGTTGAACCCTAGGCTAGACTTAATTGAGAATTTAGCAGACCCAGGAAAATGCAATCCCCCAGCCCTCAGGGAACCTGGAGGCAGAGAGGCAAATTTCATTCAGATACTTAATTTCTATAACATCAGCAACTTAATTCACAAAACTTATGTAATAAAACCTTTTAAAAATAGAAGGAAAGAACTATAGCTAACTTTGAATTGGTAACTTCAGCATTATTCTAGCCCCTCGGAAGAAAAAATGAAACTCCGCTGAAGGTTCTACCATACTCTTCCTCTAATTCTAGCACTGGGCAGGAGGAATGTCATGTTTCTCACATTGATGCAAATCCTAATGTAAGATTTATGATTTTGTCCTTTGCTGTGTGGCAAGTTAGTGAAGAACCGAAAACTAACTTTTTAGAGAAAGCCTGCTCTGAACAATGCATTTTATTAGGTCTCTCATTTAATCACTTATTATTATAAGTGTGTTAAAGATGTGAACTCACAGATAGAAAGGGATTTTCAAATAATTTTCAGGCTCTACCATTAGAGGCTAAGCTAAGATCTGAACCCATGGTTGATACCAAACCACTGCTCCTCCTCTTCACTTGTGTTTCTCATTAGTCTGGAATAATCAAAGATCTCTGGTTTGGCAATACCATTTAATACTAAGCTGCATTCTCTCCCCATCAAAGTTTAATGTATTTTTTGTTTTGTTTTGTTTTTTGTTTTTAGAGACGGGGTCTCGCTCTGTTGCCCAGGCTGGAGTGCAGTGGTTATTCACAGGCACAATCCCACTACTGATCAGCATGGGAGTTTTGACCTGCTCCATTTCCGACCTGGTCTGGTTCACCCCTTCCTTAGGCAACCTGGTGGTCCCCCACTCCCAAGAGCTCATCATATTGATGCCAAAGGCACTACAGCCCAGAACTCCAGGGCTCAAGAGATCCTCCCACCTCAGCCTCCCAAGTAGCTGGGACTACAGGCACATGCCACCGCGCCCAGCTTAATATATTTATTATAAGATTTCTCAGAGCCTTTTTTTTTTTTTTTTTTTTTTTTTTGGTGGGGCAGATGGAGTCTCACTCTGTCACCCAGGCTGGAGTGCCATCTTGGCTCAACGCAACCTCCGCCTCCTGGGTTTAAGCAATTCTCCTGCCTCAGCCTCCTGAGTAGCTGGGTCTACAGGCATACACCACCACACCAGGCTAATCTTTGTATTTTAGTAGAGACGAGGTTTCACCTTGTTGCCCAGGCTGGTCTTGAACTGCTGAGCTCAGGCAATCCGCCCACCTCAGCTTCCCAAAGATTACAGGTATGAGGCACCATGCCTGGTCCTACTCAGAACCTTTAATACACACTGTTATGTTTTGTGCATCTCCAGATAGTATGACGTAAGACATTTTCCAAACTTGCCTGTCTACGGAATGGTTCTCTGGCAAAACCTCCTATAGATGTAGCATTCTATGAAACAAACTGTAAAGGAATGTTAAATGGAGTGGATGTAATCATTATTGTCAGCCATTTAAAATAAATATAAGACTATGAACTTTGAAGAAAGACACAAACCAAGCTGAGCTTAATTTTCAGAATGCATTCCTTAGCTGTTTTTTGAATGATAAAGCCATTTGAGATGTGAAAGTAAAAAGCTATTTGACCTCTCCTGGAAAGAATGCATAGGAACATAAAATTTTTCATAGTTTCTGAGGCTTCAAGGACCCCGGAGGCCCATCACAGATCCCATGGTCATCTCTATTTTAATTTTAACTAGACAATGCCATATTATCTATGGCACCGTTAATATTCCAAACGCTAGGAGAGAACCCAGGACACTTTTCATGCAAAGCAAATGGGTAAGAAAAAGCAGAGAATTCACCATGAGTTCTACCTTGGTGCAAAGTAAACAAAACATACTCAAAGGAATCACGTTTAATCATTAATGGTATCAAAGTAAATTTTACTAAATTACAGTGGGAACTATTACAAGGGGTTGTGGTCTGATTTTTAAAGTGTCTCTTACTTTAAATAAATTAGATTCTTACAGGATCTAGAAAATTGGTCTTTAATTTGTCTTGTACAGTATGAAATCTTAACATCAAGGATTTTTTAGGACACAATACATTTCACAACTGACAGCAGCAGCTACCAGAGGTATAATTTTGCTGCAAATTTGAACGTGGCAATATGAATGCCCAGGAGAAAGGGGAAAAAATTCCAGGAGTTTTAGATGTAGATCAAAAAATCCCAAGCAAGATGTAGTCAGCTACGGGAAATGATTAGGAGACAAGAGGTATTAATTTAGAAAGGTGATACATTCAGGACTACCACATCTGGTTTTGGGAATAGTACCTTACAGAAGGGTTTCCGGAGGCGGGCTGAAGCTCAGCCCAGGGTCCTCTCATCATGCTTTGTGCTAAAGTTTGCATCTGCCTAAAGAAGGCATCTGTTCTAATTCACAGAATGGCAGCCCTTTCCATCCTTCCTCCCTCACTTCCCTGACACAACTTCCACCACCCAGAGCAAATGTTAAAAAGTGCAAACATTTTTTTAATGTTTTCTAGCTCAAGATAATATCTCAGTCACCATAGTACAATATTTAGAATAGAAAACTTTAATTTAAATCACTATCAAAAATTTGTTTCTTAGAAGACTTTAACAGAAAACATCTCCAGTACTATGATGGGACTCAATGGAAAGGGTCTACTATACATAAATTTGCTTTATTCTTACTTGTTGAGTACATCAATTCCTAAGAGTAGTTCTTTGTATTTCAGTATTTTTCTAGAATAAAAAAATAGTATTCAATGAAAAACATTGTATGTATCAAAGAATATGCAGCAAGAACAAAAGCACAAAGTGTTAATTATGTGTTAGGGCAAATTATGAGAGAAAAAAGGTTTTAAGTATCATCTTTTCCCCTATTTCATGCTCTTCTGAAAAATCATTCCACATTCCTTTCTATAACAAAATAAAACAGGCATCTTCCAAGTGTGAATCTACTGTCAAAAGTATAACCATTTCTCATGTTCCTCATCAGAGATGATAGGCTACTTGACATCTTTTCCAAATTGGGAAATATGACTGAAAAGAAGCAATACGGCCCTGGAATCCAGAGAGAAAGAGAAGACAACTTCTCTACTGCCTAAGATGTAAGTGAACAGAATCAGAACCAAATGACACTAGTTCACATCAAATTCTCTGAAAACAATAAAAAGTACATTTAAAACATTAAAGCATCTTCTCTATTTCACTATGAACACTGTGCTTTGCCCTCTTGATACTAAAAATAAACTGCTTACAGTACATGCATTAAAATGGCTTAAGAAAAATTAAAACATCCTCTTTGAAAGAAATCTGAAAATCTGCTTAAAACTGCCAAACTAGGCCGGGAGCAGTGGCTCATTCCAGTAATCCCAGCACTTTAGGAGGCGGAGGCAGGTGGATCATTTGCAATCAGGAGTTCAAGACCAGCCTGGCCAACATAGTGAAACCTTGCCTCTACCAAAAATACAAAAAAAAAAAAAAAAAAAAAAAAAAAGGCCAAACTAGAACCTGAAGATACTGGCAAATCAGCTCCAGATAAAATGCAAATCTTCTATATCATAAACATATTAATTTTCCAATTTTAGTATATGTACTGCCGAGGCGAGCACAAACATATTAGCTTTCTAAACCAAGTACTGAAAAGATGTGTTAGCAAGGTGCAGTGGCTCACGCCTGTAATCCCAGCACTTTGGAAGGTAGAGGGGGGTGGATCGCTTGAGCCAAGGAGTTCAACATCAGCCTGTGCAAGATGTTGAAACCCTGTCTCTACTAAAAGTACAAAAAATTAGCCAGGTGTGGTGGTGTGCATATTCCCAGCTACTCGGGAGGCTCAGGCTTAGATCACATGAGCCTGGGAAGTCGAGGCTGCAGTGAGCAGTGATTATGCCACTGCACTTCAGCCTGGGCAACCCTGAGAGTGAGACCCTGCCTCAACAACAACAACAAAAAGTGTTAGGCCACTCTCATAACATTCATTTGAAATTGTCTACTCCATGGAAGAAAAGAGTCACTAATTGAGGCAACCTAGTCCGCTCTAATCAGCTAGCCCTCTGGCCTAGGGAAGACTGTCAACAGCAGCACTGCCAAACACTATCATAACACTATGTCAACCATAGACCTTTTACTGGTTTGTCACCATTATAATTGCAAATAATCTAAATTTTCCCAAATTGCAAAAAATGCAACAAAATACACAAAGTTGCCTGCTAAACAAAAAGAAGTAAATTTCACTGTAAGCTAGAATGTACATGCATATTGCAGAACTGAAAATACTGTATGCATAAAAAGTGGTAACTACAGAGAAAATCATAAGAAGAAACTATAGTATAAATCAAAAGCTACACTGATCTGTAACTAATCTTTAACGGTAACCCTATGGAAAGATCTATAAGTGCCTAAATGGCCCACACAGTTTTGTCAGTTGCAGATCCTATCCACTTTAAGATCATATTTGTGGTAAGATACAGTAAGAAGGAGGGGGAGGAAAAGAGAAAGAAAACAACCCATTACAGGATGTTGACAATTATACCTAGCAAAATTTTAGAATATATTGGTTAGCACACCACATACCACTAAAATAATATACCTGGTTCCTCTAACAACAGGTTACTTTGACTTTGTATTCTAACCTATTCAAATAACAAGAGTCTAGTGTAACAAAATTCTCTAAGCTCTTAGAAGAAAACCTGTGTAATTCCCCATCTCAATTACCAGGCAAAACAATTCGTGAATCTAACTCAATTGTCCTACAGTGTTTTTTGAGACAGCTTCACTCTGTCACCCAGGCTGCAGTGCAGTGACATGACAACAGCTCACTGCAGCCTCAACCTCCCAGGCTCAAGTGATCTTCCTGACTCAGCCTTCCAAGTAGCTGGGACTAGAGGCGAGCACCAACACACCTGGGTGATTATGTTTTGTAGAGACAGGGTCCCGCTATGTTGCCCAGGCTGGTCTCGAACCCCCTACGCTCAAGCAATCCTCCCACCACAGCCTCCCAAAGTACAGGGATTACAGGCATGAAACAGAGCAACCAGCCTTGTCCTACAGTTTCAGATTTGCTCTCTCCCTTTACGACAACTCCGTGGATTGTGGCCCAAACATATTGACTTTTTTTTTTTTAATTTCTAACAGACTCATGAAATGTTTTAACTGGCACTCACAAACAGAATTAGCAGGAAAGTAAATGCTATCACTGTGTTCACACCATATGCCAGAATAAACTCAACGAAGGCAGGATTCTGTCTACCTTGCTTGGCTATATCCCCATTACCTAGCACCTGTGAGATATTTAGTAAATATGTGCAAAATGAATAAAATCATAACAAAATCATGGAAAAATATCATGGTCCCAAAATTGCAGTAGTATCAGAATTGTGTTAAATCATGCACTGCTTAAAAGAAAGTAGATTGCCTGCTGAAACTGAGGAACTTTCTAAACCATGCTCTTTGTAACAGAATTTAACCCATACTGGAAAGTGAGACAAAACAAAAAACTGACAATTCCAAGTGAGACTTACAATGATGAGGTTTTATAGCAAAGCAAAAGATAAGTTGCATTTTTGTAAGATTAATGACGTTCCTCTCTCTATCCCAACACCCTGATCAATGAAAACTACAGACTTTTAGGGGCAGAGGAAAACATAGAGGCTAAACCATGAAACAGATGGGCTCCAGTTTCAGAGTAATATAAACTGCCACCAATCTATTCAACATTTTTTTGCATAATCACAAACCTAAGACGGCATTTTATGAATATTAATTTGTTCTACTTTTTTGGCTATGCTGATGAACAGTCTGCTGCGGGTTGGAGAACAGTTATAACTGATGACTATCATAATCTCTCATTTTTATGACTTTCATTTACCAAAATTGGGTGAGCAAAGATTTAATTTTATCAGTGCCAATAGTTCCTCTTTCCTGTTTTCAAATCAGTTCAACCTACGGTTTTACTATTCTCTCATGCTATTCTTAGACTACATGTTAGTTTGCTGTATTTCTATTATCGATTTATATGTGTTAACTGTAGCCAAGTCTTATCTTCTCAAAGATTTAGTAGGTTTACCCTTCCAAAGTGCTCCCCTACCACACCATTAACAGCAATGTTTAATAATTCCCTTGTCATCTATCTCCCAACTCAACTATCACTACTATTAGGATAGAGGTGGGCTGAGCACGGTGGCTCAGGTGTGTAATCCCAGCACTCTCTGAGGCCGAGGTGGGTGGATCACCAGAGGTCAGGAGTTGGAGGCCAGCCTGACCAACATAATGAAATTTCCTCTCTACTAAAAATGCAAAATTAGCCAGGCATGGTGGCACTTGCCTGCAATCCCAGCTACCTGGGAGGCTGAGGCAGGAGAATTACTTGAACCCAGGAGGTGGAGGTTGCAGTGAGGCGAGATCCAGCCACTGCATGCCAGCCTGGGCAACAGAGCGAAATTCTGGTCTCAAAAAAAATAAACATTAGGCTGGAGCTGGTTCTGCCTTGTTGGACGCTACAGGATAGTGTAAATAATCGTCTAAATAAGTATTACAATGAATGAATGAATAAATAATTTGGAGGGCAATGGCCTTATCATATGTTTCCTCTACTAGCTAAGCAGGCAATAGTTGAAAACACACCATAGTTCCTATCCAGCTCTGTGAAAACTCGAACGTACTTTACTGCTCAACTGAAAGTTTGCAAATAAATTTAAGAACAGACATCGTACCTGAAACGCACAGGGAAAGTGCTATAAAACCGTTTATTAGAAGGCTACAGAAAGAATTACAGAAGGCCAGGCGCCGTAGAGCTCAGGCCTGTAATCCTAGCACTTTGGGAGGCCATGGCAGACAGATTGCCTGAGGTCAGAAGTTTGAGACCAGCCTGGGCAACATGGTGAAACCCCATCTCTACTAAAAATGCAAAAAATGAGCCGGGCGTGGTGGTGCATGCCTGTAATCCCAGCTACTCCAGAGACTGAGGCGGGAGAATCGCTTGAACCCAGGAGGTAGAGGTTGCAGTTAGAGGAAATAGCGCCACTGCACTCCAGCCTGGGCGACTAAGCGAGCCTCTGTCTAAAAAGAAAAACAAAGGAATTACAGAAAATTATGTAGGATGAGTTTCCAGTATTCCATCACTGAATGATCTTCCAATAACCACTGCTAAATGACTTCACTATCTGGAGACTGAGTTTTCCTTTATGTTGGAGAACTTATAAATGAACGTACTGAACTAATGAATGACTACTTGCCATAACCTTGACAATAATCCTAAAAGTTAAAAGGGAAAGCCGACAGGAAGTTTAAAGATAACTCTTGAAGAAAAACACATGAGAAGCAATTTTCCTGTTAGCTGTGAAAGACGAGACAATTTTCCCTGCAACCTTCCCGCCTCTGCTGGTCGCACAGTAAAAATTAGAAGTAGGAAAATTTAGAATACTTCCATCTCCTTTGAGTCACGAACTTGGAAAGGAGAAAGAACTGTGGGGACGCAAGTGCTCTAATGAAAGCAGGAAGTCCGCTTCTTCAAGCATGAGCCACTCACCCATCATCACAACACCGGCCTTAAGTCCATCCTCACTCCCCTCTAACCATAAAGCCAAAGCCAGTCTCGGCAGGAAACGCGATTTTGCTAGCTGAGTTAGAGAAGGAGCACCAGACAGCTCAGGACACCCTCCTCCTTCTACTTGGCCAGCGGCAGGAGGTTACTCCCCGAGTTCCAGCCAGAGGAGGCAGACCCGGCAGGCAACCAAGAAACAGCCTAGGTCGCGAAGGAGGGCGGCCAGTCCACGCGGCCGGAGAATGCACCGAACAAAGCGCACCGCGGAGAGGGAGGGGACACTCGGAAAGAGGGGGAAAGATTCAACCAGCTCTTCACCACTGCCTGGGGCTACAGACAGGTGGAGCCGCGGTCCTCCTTAGAAGGAGAAGAAAGGTTTTTCGAGGTGCTAATCTGAAACTCCTGCGCCAACCGGAACCGGGATCCCGGCTGGGGAGCGCGCTGAGAAACGGGAGGCGAGCGCTGCGGGAAGGAAGGGAGGGATGGATGGATGGTCGGGGTCACACACGGCCTCTGCGGGGATGTCGGTGTCCCGCCTGAGCCACGCCGAGGATGCCCGCGGCGCGCCGCCCGCCGCCCCGACTCGGGCCTCCCCGGCGCAGCCGCCCGCCCCCTCGCACCCGCGCCCCAGGCCGCCACACAAAGGGGACGGGAGGCGCGCCGGCCGCCGGGAGGTGGAGGGGGCGCCGGGCCTGGGACTAGGTGGCCGAGCCGCGACGCCAGCCGCGCCCCCCGCCTTTGTCTGCCTCGCCCCGCGCCCTCCCCCTGCCCGCCGAGGAGTCCCGCCGCCGCGGCGCCCTCACCCTGCTCGTTACCCGGGTGAGTAGCGGTCTCATCTGCTCGCCGGCCCCATCTGCCTCCATGGCCCGCCAGCCAGCCAGCCCGTGGCGGCCGCTACGGTGCTGCCCCGCGCGGTCCGCCTGCTGTCGCCGCCGCCGCTGAACCCCGGCGCGCGAGGAGAAACGAGCTTGCGTCCGTGCGCGAGGTATGCGCGCGTGGGGAGAGCGGGGCGCGGGAGACGCGGGGTGCGCGTGTGCGCGCTGCGGCCGCTGGGCCGGCTCTCGCACGGGAGCGAGGCCGCGGCGTGGAACCTGGAGCGAGAACTGAGCGAACGGGAGGACCGAGCGGGAAGGAGAAGGGAGCCGCGTAGGAGGAGGGGCTCGGGGGCGGGGCCGCAAGCCGTGACGCGCGCGGCTCCGGGGCCCGGGAAGACACGCCCCCCGCCCCGCCTCCTCGGGTCACGCCCCCTTGCCAGTCTGGCACCGCCAGCCTCCTCCGCGCGCCCGCAGGCCGCGCCGCGAGGCCACCCGGAGATGGGGCGGGAGGGAGGCGGGACGGACATTTGCCCCAGCCAATCGGCGGCTGGCAGACTTCCGCCCCCCTCCCCTGTGCTACCTCCCCTAGACGCCCCGCCCCTCTTTGTATAAGCTTAATTGACCGAAGCTGAGGGTCTAGCTAGTTTTTCAAGTGGGAAGCTCCCCTGAGGTCACCACCTACCTTCCTTGGCTCCTAACTACACTCTCGAGAGACCGCAGGGCAGGAGGACGCCACCTCTCTCAAAGACGCCCAGAATAACCTCCTAAGCAACTAATAGATCTTCAGGACTCCCGAAAGTTTCTTTTCTCTCAGTCCAGTAGGGACGAACCCCAACTCGGGGACTGTGGAAGAGGGGGTACACTTGACCAGGTGTCCTCATGTGCTTGCTCGCCCACTGGGCACCAAGACAGCTGCCACATTTTTTTTTTTTTTCTTTTTTTGAGACGGAGTCTTTGTTGCCCAGGCTGGAGTGCAATGGTGCGAGCTCGACTCACTGCAACCGCTTCCTGGGTTCAAGCAATGCTCCTGCCTCAGCCTCCCCAGCAGCTGAGACTACAGGCATGCGCCACCACGCCAGGCTCCTTTATGTATTTTTAGTAGAGACGGGGTTTCACCATGTTGGCTAGGCTGGCCTTGAACTCCAGCGCTCAGGTGATCCACCCGCCACAGCCTCCCAAAGTACTGGGATTACAGGCGTGAGCCACCACGCGGGCCAGCTGCCACATTCTTGAGTTCCTCCAATAGGGCATCTGTCAAATATCCCATCTGTAACTGGAGATGATTACAATACCTGCCACACAGGCTCATTGAAGGATTAAGGGGATTTCTATTCATAAAAGTGCCTGGCACACAGCATGCTGATAATTGTCATTATTTTTAACAGGTTTCTCTTGAGTGTTTAATAAAGATAAGGAAAAGTTTAGTTGGGAAGAACTGAAGTCGTGCAAAGGAAGCATATATAAATACATCAGCGGATCCAGAGCGCACATCCTATTCATCCCCGACAGGGTATTAGTAAACTTTTTTGTCAGCAATAGGTAGCCAGGTATGCTCGATGACTCATTCCTTGTTTGGGCCCTAGTCCTCTTTTGTCCTAAATTTTCCAGAGAGTTACTTCTAGTCCAGCACACATTGTTCACTTACTTGTACAAGAGCAGATGTGCCTCTATTAATAGCTACTATGTAAAGAGGCCTGCAATTAAAGACTGTGACATTTCGCAAACGTATTTCATCTCAATAATCCTCACAATACTACAAAATATCCACCGTCCTCTTTTTCTTCAGAGAGGTGGCAGAGATGCAGAGACCCTCACGCACAAGACCATCACCCTTGAGGTTGAGCCCAGTGACACCATTGAGAATGTCAAAGACAAGGAGGGTCTCCCACCTGACCAGCAGCATCTGATATTTGCTGGCAAACAGCTGGAGGATGGCCGCGCTCTCTCAGACTATAACATCCAGAAAGAGTCCAGCCTGCACCTGGTGCTGCGCCTTCAAGGTGGCATTATTGAGCCTTCCCTCCACCAGCTCGCCCAGAAATGCAAATGTGACAAGATGATCTGCCACAAGTGCTATATTTGCCTGTACCCCCGTGCTGTCAACTTCCACAGGAAGTACGGCCATATCAATAACCTGTGCACCCAGAAGAAGCTCAAATAATGCTCTTCCAAGCTGGGTGCAGTGGTTCACACCTATAATCCCAGCACTTTGGGAAGCTGAGGCAGGCGGATCACCTGAGGTTGAGAGTTCAAAACCAACCTGACCAACATGGAAAAACCCCTGTGTCTACTAAAAGTACAAAATTAGCCAGGCATGGTGGTGCATGCCTGTAATCTCAGCTATTCCGGAGGCTGAGGCAAGAGAATCGCTTGAACCCAGCAGGCAGAGGTTGTGGTGAGCCGAGATTATGCAATTGCACTCCAGCCTGGGCAACAAGAGCAAAACTTCTCAAAAAAAAGAATAATAAAATAATTTTTTAAATAACGCTTTCTTCCTCGAAGGGCAGCCTCCTGCCCAGGCCCATGGCCCTAGAGCCTCAATAAAGTGTCCCTTTCATTGACTAGAGCAGAAAAAAAAAAAAAAAAAAAAAAAAAAGCTACAAAATATATTATAGCTCCATTTTACAGATGAGGAAGCTGAGGCTTACAGAGATAACTGGTTTTAAGTTCTGGTGAGTGGAACTGCTCTTACTATGGCACCATTCTAATACCTCAATAAAGAAAGTTGAATGGTAAGGAAGGAAAAAAAAGGATGAAATGAGAATAAAAAGGAAGAATATGGAGAGTGAGGAAATGGGGGGGGACACCTCCTAAAGCAGTTTAAGGCATCAATCATTGTGCCCATACCATTTTCTAATTTGGTATTATTTTGAAGAATTTTCTCTAGGCTCTCTTACAATGTAGTCCCCCCCCCATAAAACTGTAATTATTGTATACAATATTTACAATTGTATACAATATTATATACAATTATTACATAACTGTAATTATTATAATTATTGTATCTGTTCCCTTTTCCCTGCTTTATTTTTCTATATCACACTTATCCCCTTATAACATTCTTTTTTTTTTTTTGACATAGAGTTTCGCTCTTGTTGTCCAGGCTAAAATTCAATGGTTCAATCTCAGCTCACTGAAACCTCCTCCTCCCAGGTTCAAGCGATTCTCCTGCCTCAGCCTCCTGAGTGTCTGGGATTACAGGCACCCACCACCACACCCACCTAATTTTTTTTGTATTTTTATTAGAGATGGGCGGGTTTCACCATGTTGGCCAGGCTGGTCTTGAACTCTTGACCTCAGGTGATCCACCCACCTTGGCCTCCAAAAGTGCTGAAATTACAGATGTGAGCCATTGCATCCAGCTATAACATTCTATATATTTTATGACTTATTATGCTTATTGTCTACACATACACACACACACACACACACACACACACACTAATGTGAGCTCCATGTAAGCTTCCTGTGTATGGCAAATTTGTCTGGTTTTTGGTTTTTGGTTTTTTCTCTGATAGCCCTGTGCCTACATGAGTGTTTGGCCCCTGTAAACTCTCAGCATATGTGTTAAATGAGTAAAGGTACAGGTGGGGCAATACATGTGTTCCTAAGACATAAGAGCATCTTAGGTGACAACTGAGGATGTGGCTGTACTAACAAAAACAAAGTAGGAGCCAAAGACCATGGTGTCAGAGTTGAAAGTGTTAAATAGTCAACTTCATGAAGGTCTTAAAAATATATGCTTGGCAGACCTTGCTAAACAATGAATTTCTATTCATCCATCTCACAAAAAGAAAAGACTATTGGTTTATTTAATCCACAAATATTTTTTTTAGTGACGTCTTTGTTGCCATGCACTTTTTCCATTCCTCTTTTCATCCCAACTGCTGGAAGAAGAATGTAGCAAAGATCTGAATTACACAATTTATCCCTCTCCGTTTCCCACTTAGTTCAAGCTCAGCCAAAGTTCATTCAAGAAGATTGTGGTTAAAATTGCTTTCGTGGAACCAGAGATGGCTATAAAGTGTTCCAAGGTGCTGAAAGGTAAATTGTTTTCTTGACTATTTTAAATATTCATCTGAAATGTGGCACAGGGAAATATTTGCTAAACAAAGGTAAATGTAAACCTAAATTCATCACTAGCAATGAAGTGATAGTACCTAAAGTTAAGGAGTTTCAGCGTATCCTAAATTCAGAATACGTCCTGGCTCTCTGGAGCAGTAGGTAATCCTACAACCCTTTGGCGAGATCTCTATCCTGAGGAGCGAACAATCTTCCCAGGAAAAATTCTCTATAGGCCAAGATATAGTTTGTAAAAACAGAGAGCCGCTTGTTTGACATTTTGGAAAGCATGAAACCATTCTTAACTTTTAGCAGAGGGCTCTTTGGCAATTATATATCTTTACTGCTTCTTATTGGTCTCATAGCTAAAATTTAAATGTTCCCAATGATCTGATCCTGTAAGGAAAAATAAAATCATTGAAATAGTTTTTTCAAGAGCACCAGAGCAGCCTCCATGGGGCAAAGATAAAAGAAAAATGACTTCATTGTTCTTTATTTCTTTTTCTTTTTGAGACGGTGTTTCACTCTTGTTGTCCAGGCTGGAGTGCAATGGCACGATCTCCATTCACTGCAATTTCCATGTCCCAGGTTCAAGCAATTCTCCTGCCTTAGCCTCCCTAATTGCTGGGATTACAGGCACCCACCACAACGCCAGGCTAATTTTTTTTTTTTTTTTTTTGTATTTTAAGTAGAGATAGCATTTCACTATGTTGGCCAGGCTGGTCTCAAACTTCTGACCTCAGGTGATCCACCCGCCTCAGCCTCCCAAAGTGCTGGGATTACAGGCCTGAGCCACCGTGCAAAGCCATTGTTCTTTATTTCTATAGGCTAGGCATTCGGGTAAATATTCAAAAAATGAAGAAATAATAACAGAAACAGACTTTGTCCCTGATCTCAGAGTTCAGAGTGGAAAACACCAATGTATAAACAACTGTCAGCAACGCAATGCACATAGTTCTGAGTCCTAGGAACCTCATGAAAGAAATGGAAAGAATTCTGCTGAGAGTGGGAGGGGATTAGGCTGCCCTCTGTGGGAGAAAGGTGAATATGAAAAGGTTTGGAAAAGCAACTGAGAAATAGAGTAGATTGAAACTGATTCATGATGGTATATGTGCTATAATATAAAACACATTTTGGGCCAGGTGAGGTGACTCACGCCTGTAATCCCAGCACTTTGGGAGTCCAAGGCAGGCGGATCACCTGAGATCAAGAGTTCGAGACCAGCCTGGCCAACATGGTGAACTCCCATCTCTCCTAAAAATACAAAAGAATTAGCTGAGTTTCTACTAAAAATACAAAATTAGCCGGGCGTGGTGGCACATGCCTCTAATCCTAGCTACTCAGGAGGCTGCGGCAGGAGAATCACTTGAATCCAGGAGGCAGAGGTTTTGGTGAGCTGAGATCATGCCATTGCACTCCAGCCTGGGCAACAAGAGTGAAACTCTGTCTTTAAAAGCATATATATATATATATATATATATTTGGTTTTTGTCCCAGGTTCCCATTATAGCGCTTCTAAAACCTTTAGAATTTCCTGAGTGATAGGAATGACTTTTGTTATTCAAAATTAGCCCCTTTCATAATTCCTGAGTCTATGCTAACTAATGTAGTTATCTACAGTGGGACCACTAGATAGTCCATTCACCAGAAATGGAGTCAGGCACCAGAAAGACCAGTTGATTAGAGGTTTGGAATTTTCAGCCCCACCTACCAATCTAATGGGAAGGAAGGGGAAGGCTGGGATTAAATGCTATAAAAACTCTTGAATAACAACATTTGATGAACTTCCTGGTTACTGAACATGTGGAGGTGGCTAGAGAGGGAAGCTCCACGTGCCCCCATAACTTTCATTTTCCATCACCTCATCTGGATGTTCATCTCTATCTTTTGTAATACTCTTTTTTTTTTTGAGACAGTTTCGCTCTTGTCACCCAGGCTAGAGTGCAACGGCTCAATCTCGGCTCACTGCAACCTCCACCTCCTGGGTTCAAGTGATTCTCATGCCTCAGCCTCGCAAGTACCTATGATTACAGGTGCCTGCCACCACGCCCGGCTAATTTTTGTATTTTTAATAGAGAGGGGGTTTCACCACATTGGCTAGACTGGTCTCGAACTCCTGACTTCAGGTGATCCACCTGCCTTAGCCTCCCAAAGTGCTGGGATTACAGGCGTGAGCCATCGCACCCGACCTCTTTTGTAATATTCTTTCTAGTAAAACAGTAAATGTGTTTCGCTGAGTTATGTGAGGCATCTCAACAAATTATTGATGAGAACTCTGGTTTGTGGCTGGTCTGTCAGAAGTACAGAAAATAACCTACTACTTATGATATTTGGAGTGGGGGTAATTTTGTGGGGCTAAGCCCTCAACTAATGGAATCTGACATTATCTCCAAGTAGATAGCATCAGAATTGAAGTTAATTATAGGATACCCAGTTGGTGTCCACTGAAGATTGCTTGGTGTGTGAATGTAGAGAGAAAAAATGGTTTTTCCAGCTGGGCACAGTGGCTCACACCTGTAATCCCAATGCTTTGGGAAGCTGAGATGGACAGATCAGTTGAGTTCAGGAGATTGAGACCAGCCTGAACAACATGGTGAAACCCCATCTCTACTAAAAATACAAAAATTAGCCAGGTACCTGTAGCCCCAGCTCTTCGGGAGGCTGAGACAGGATAATCGCTTGAACCCGGGAAGAAGAGGCAACAGTGAGCCAAGATCACGCCACTGCATTCCAGCCTGGGAGACAGCGAGACTCCTTACAGATAGCGGTAACGGCCAAAACAAGATCCACAGCAAGATCACAGTTGATCTGAATTAGGGGTGCTCAATGGTGAAGGCTGTCTGCTCTGGGAGCAAACTACCCCAGCCGATTCTCCTTGTGCTAGTTGTGTCTTTAGGTAAGTTACCTCATCTTGCCAGCCCCCGCCTTTTTTTTTTTTTTTTTTTTTTTGAGTCGGAGTCTCGCTCTGTCACCCAGGCCAGAATGCAGTGGTGAGTTCTCGACTCACTGAAACCTTTGCCACCCGGGTTCAAGCGATTCTCGTGCCTCAGCCTCCCAAGTAGCTGGGATTACAGGTGTGTGCCACCACACCGGGCTAATTTGTATTTTTAGTAGGGACAAGATTTCACTATGTTGGCCAGGCAGGTCTCCAACTCCTAATAAGTGATCCACCTGCCTCAGCCTCCCGAAGTGCTGGGATTACAGGTGTGAGCCACCAAGCCCAGGCAAAAGCCTCCTTTTAGAAAATGTTTTGGGGATAATAGTGGTATCCTCCTCAAGGGAATTGTAATAAATATTAAATGACAACATCAGGTATAGCATCTACATGAAAGAAACAATAAATGCTTATAATTATTATCTGATTGGGAAACCACAAGATGGGAGAAAGGTGGGCTTAGGTTCATGTAAAGAGAAAGGCCTTGTCTACCAGGCTCCTGGGGACTTTATATTCTCAGTAGAGTGAAAACTCAAGTGCAGGATGTATCTTGTCACTGGGAACATCCCAGATGCCTGGCACATTGTGGGCATCAAAAATATATTGAATGAATAAATGCTAAGGAAATTGGATTGTTTTTATATACAAAATTGCAGACCCACCATTAGAGGGTATTAGGGAGGGAAATGACTTGAAATGTAGCTAAATTGAGGTATGCTGAAGTTTAAAAGATTGAACACACCAAGAAAATAATCTTGTAAATAATCTTATATTAATTACATGTTGAAATGATAATACTGTGGATAATTTGGATTAAAGAAACAGTGTTAAGGCTGAACAAAAATTAGCCAAGTAATGTGTAATCCCATTTACTTGGGAGGCTGAGAGGCAGGAGAATCACTTGAACCCAGGAGGCGGAGGTTGCAGTGAGCTGAGATCTCACCACTGCACTCCAGCCTGGGCGACAGAGGGAGACACTCTGAAAAAAAAAAAAACAAAAATCCCTTTTAATCATTTCCCAGTAAGCTTTCTGATCCACAAATTTCGCACTTAAGAAGATTAGAAATTTTGTATTATCCCAACAATATAAAACATCACCTTATTTACTTACTTATTTATTTATTTTGAGACAGAGTCTTACTCTGTCACCCAGGTTGGAGTGCAGTGACACGATCTTGGCTCACTGCAATCTCTGCCTCCCAGGTTCAAGAGACTCTCCTGCCTCTCAGCCTCCCAAATAACTGAGACTACATGCTTGTGCTACCACACCCAGCTAATTTTTGTATTTTTGGTAGAGACAGGGTTTCACCATGTTGGCCAGGATAGTCTCCATCTCCTGACCTCATGATCCTCCCGCTTTGGCCTCCAAAGTGCTGGGATTACAGGCGTGAGCCACTGCACCCGACAGAAATATAATTGTTTTTTTGTTTTTTTGTTTTTTTTTTTTGAGATGGAGTCTTGCTCTGTCACCCAGGCTGGAATACAGTGGCAGGAGCTTGGCTCACTGTAACTTTCACCTCGCAGGTTCAAGCGATTCTCCTGCCTCAGCCTCTCAAGTAGCTGGGATTACAGGCTCCCACCACCATGGCCAGCTAATTATTGTATTTTCAGTAGAGACAGGTTTTCACCATGTTGAACAGGCTGGTCTCAAACTCCTGACCTCAAATTATCCACCCGCCTCGACCTCCCAAAGTGCTGGGATTACAGGCATCAGCCACCATGTCTGGTGACATTGACTTAATTTTTATATATTTGTGATTATACAGCAATTCTATGTTGCCATGCTTTAAATGAGTATGTCGGTCAGGCATGGTGGCTCATGCCTGTAATCCCAGCACTTTGGAAGGACAAGGAGAGTGGATCACCTGAGGTCAGACGTTCAAGACCAGATTGACCTACATGGTGAAACTGCGTCTCTACCAAAAATACAAAAATTAGCTGGGCATGGTGGCAGACGCCTGTAATCCCAGTTACTCAGGAGGCTGAGGCAGGAGAATGGCTTGAACCCGGGAGGCGGAGGTTGCAGTAAGCCGAGATGGCACCACTGCACTCCAGCCTGGGCAACAAAAGCAAAACTCCATCTGAAAAAAAAAAAAAAAAAAGAGTATGACACAGTGTATTAGTCCGTTTTCACACTGCTGATAAAGACATACCAGAGACTGGATAATTTTTATAGGAAAAAGGGTTTAACGGACTTACAGTTACATGTTGCTGGGGAGGCCTCACAATCATGGTGGAAGGCAAGAAGGAACAAGTCATGTCTTACATGGATGGCAGAAGGCAAAGAGAGAGAACTTGTGCAGGAGAACTCCTGTTTATAAACTCATCACATCTCATGAGACTTAGTCACTATCACTAGAACAGCAATGGAAATACTTGCCCCCATGATTCAATTATCTCCCACCAGGTCCCTCCCACAATATGTGGATATCAAGATGAGATTTGGGTGGGGACACAGCCAAACAATATCACACGGCATTCTTACTAAAATAATTATTTTGGCTAGGTGTGGTGGCTCAAGCCTGTAATCCCAGCACTTTGGGAGGCTGAGGTGGGTGGATCACTTGAGGTCAGGAGTTCCAGACCAGCCTGGCCAACATGGTGAAACCCCGTCTCTACTAAAAATACAAAAATCAGCTGAGCATGGTGGCACATGCCTGTAATCCCAGCTACTCGAGAGGCTGCAGCAGGAAAATGGCTTGAACCCAAGAGGCAGAGATTATAACAAACCGAGATGGCACCACCGCACTCCAGCCTGGACAGCAGAGCAAGACTTCATCTCAAAATAGTAATAACTTTTGAGTTCTCTTCAATTTTTTTTAATGAATTTATGCCAATGTACTTGTGTGTCTGTTTCTGAATTCCATTATGCATATACTTACTCAGAAGGAACTACATTTATCAAAACTAAAATCTGACCAGGCACCGTGGCTCATACTTGTAATCCCAGATTCTGTAATCCCAGATTACAGAAATCCGTGGTCTCCAGGCTGATCACTTGAGGTCAGGAGTTTGAGACCAGCCTGGCCAACCTGGTGAAACCCCATCCCTACTAAAAATATAAAAAATTAGCCTGGCATGGTGGCTGGTGCCTGTAATCCCAGCTACTCAGGAGGCTGATACAGGAGAATCACTTGAACCCAGGAGGTGGAGGTTGCAGTGAGCCGAGATCGTGCTATTATTGCATTTCAGCCTGGGCAACAGAGCAAGACTCTGTCTCAAAAAATAACAAATAAAAATAAAAAAGTCTGGAAGCACTGTCATGGTCAAATAACACAGGTAGGGAGTGTTCTGGAACTGACCGCTAGACAGGCAAACATTCAGCTCATTGTTTCTTTTGCAATGCTGACTTTTTCCAAGTCAGGTTAAAGACATTTATCACCATGTAGTTTGCTCAGGTATCAGGCCCAAATGCTGTAATCTACCATTGAGTAACAGGTGGCAAGTACTGAATAGTGTACATTGGCACTCCAAGATGTGCCAGCAAATTTCTTTTAAAGATCATTACATGTTTTGATTTAGGCAGTGTTCTTTAAAAGTTAGAGTTCGTATCTGTCACACCTAGGTACACCTGGGTGTGGCATTTTTTTCAGTTGTTTCAGAAGACTGTTCCTCTTAGTACGTGAGCTAGGGAAGCATTAGACAGATCCCTGTTGCTCATTTGATGTGAAGAGAACCACTCTTCATACAACGCTCAATTATAATAAACACTTCTTTTAGGTAAATGGTCCCTTCAACCAAGTTCATGAGTAGGACTGAGGTGAGTTTTGGAGAAGAATCCATATGAACCAAAGATGACGTCTAAAATGTCAAGATCCTGTTTTAAGAAACACAGAAAAAGATATAATAGACTTTTAAGGAGCCAGAGGTCGAGAGAAAGATTTCTTGCCATGGGATCAAAATTCTCAAAACAAAGTGTTTTCAGCCAGGCGTGGTGGCTCATGCCTGTAATCCCAGCACTTTGGGAGGCCAAGGCGGGTGGATCACAAGGTCAGGAGATTGAGACCATCCTGGCTAACACACTGAAACCCCATCTCTACTAAAAATACAAAAAGTAGCCAGGTGTGGTGGCATGCACCGGTAGTCCCAGTTACTTGGGAAGCTGAGGCAGGAGAATTGCTTGAACCTGGGAGGCAGAGGTTGCAGTGAGCCAAGATTGTGCCACTGCACTCCAGCCTGGGCAACAGAGTGAGACTCTGTCTAAAAAAAAAAAAAGTGTTTTCACGCACTCACGTTAAAATAGTTACTTGAATTGGATTTAATCATCTTGGAATAGTCATCATTATCTTATTTTACAATAATCTAAAAGTGGCAGAAAAAAGGATACTTGGGTTCTACATGACACAGAACATGTCACTTAATACCACTGGACTTCTATTTTCTCATCTGTAAATAGGAATAATTCAAGCCACCATCTTTCCTTCTCAATTGTAAAATCCATAGAACCCTGAAAGACTAATAGTTTCTTGTAATTCATTTGACTGCAAAAAAAGCCTAACCAAATTGACATGAGCCTGTTTATAATCTTTATCACATTATTGTGAATATTCATAGATCTCCTTGCTGATATATCTGTCTGATAAAAAGATATTGTCCTGTCAGCCGGGCTCAGTGGCTCACACCTATAATCCCAGCACTTTGGGAGGCCAAGGCAGGTAGATTACGAGGTTAGGGGTTCAAGACCAACCTGGCCAACATAGTGAAACCCCATCTCTACAAAAAATACAAAAAAAATAGCCGGGCGTGGTGGTGGGCGCCTGTAATCCCAGCTTCTTTGGAGGCTGAGGCAGGAGAATTGCTTGAACTCGGGAGGGGGAGGTTGCAGTGAGTCAAGATCACGCCATCGCACTCCAGCTCGGGCAACAGTGCAAGACTCCACTGCAAAAAAAAAAAAAAAAAAAAAAAAAAGGATATTGTCTCAGACCCTGTGGTGGGTGTTTCATTACATACATAATTGTCGTTATACCACCTATCTAAACTTTTAAAAGTTCTGAAATCTAAAAGTATCTAGCCCTAAGTGTTTCAAATAAAGGACCTCAGACCTACAATACTTGTGTTTATTTCAACGACATTACAAAGGCCAATTAAGGTGACAGATAAGAAAATACCTGGCAAAATAAAGAGTGCCATGCCCACTTGAATCATAGGGAGCAATGGGGATCCAAGTGTCTAGAACACCTTGGGTGGGGAAGCTTTCTCTTATACTAGAAGCAATTTTCAGCTTCTACCTGTCCTATAGCTCCTTCTGTCCCACACCCATGCTCTCTCCCTGTCCTTAAAGATCTCTTTAAAAACAGCTTCCTATGATGGGGGCCAGTCTGGATGCCCTTGTTCTGTGGCTTTGCTAAACTCCAGTTCATAAGGAATTGCCAACAGAGTAGAAGACGATCAAATCAAGTGGGAACTTAAGCCCTGGGGGGCTTTCAGATGCTCTCCAGGCATTGTGGAGCCTTCTGTAATCTTTACTTGTTGAAGCTAAGTAAGGATACAGGTACAATCTGTGCTTTGTGTCTGCATGTAAAACAGCGCACATACTTCCTCCCTCTCTCTCTATTTCTCGCTTTCTCTCTCTCTCTGTCTCTCTCTCTCTCTCTCTCTCTCTCTCTCTCTCACACACACACACACACACACACACACACACACACACACACACACAC